>NC_092214.1:66747307-66956298 GCF_043381705.1 Parasteatoda tepidariorum
TATATATATATATATTATTGCGCATAAGCTGCAAGTAAACAGAACACATAAGATAAGTTCAAAATAAAGATAAAACAAAGGAAAATTACAGACAGACATATGAAGAAAGAGGGGGAAAGAAAAATAATAATTAAGAAAAATAACAAGCAACTGGGGGAAAAAAAAGGATAATTTTTTTTTAAATCCGGAAAATCGGAGATATAATCTTTTTATCAGCCCACACGATTATATCCGCAAAAAAGAGTGCTTTCTGATATTGTATCAATATAGCCAAAGCAAAATATATCTATACAATAGTGTGAGGAGCACTCAAAAAATTTTTTACAAAAATTACAACAAATAAAATCGAACACAATGAGTAAAAATATCACGTAAAAACAGAAAATAAAATATAAAGAAAAATCAGAATAAAACATGAAGTGAAATCAAAAAAGCGAGTAGGGAATTCAAACAAACTTACATGAGCGGGAAATTTTTCAAAAATGATTTAAAATATTTTCGTAAGATTGCCAGTTTGCAAATGATGAAAACAATAGCGCAAATTGAGATAAAAGCGTAACTACAGGATTTTTGTATTAAAGTGCGTTCTTACTGCAATACTGAAGTGCGTTTGATTTGTTAGTTACCAAGGATGGGTCCGAAATGGATGTGCGTAGGGTAATATTATACTGGATAATTTAAAGAAGGTGACAATTTGTAATTATAGAAAATTAATATTTACTTAAGAAAAAAATTGAAAAGTGAAAGAAACATGAATTGCCTGTTTTGAGTATAATTCGCCAATTAAAAAGAAAAATTTAGATAATTTATATTTCGTTATTAACTTTCAAAATCCTATTTTCGATAATATCAAATTTCGTAATATTTTTGAAAATTTTAAAACTTTATTTCCATTAAAATATTTTCACATAGTTAAAAGCTTTAAATATAATAAATCTCTTGGTAGATTATAGAACTATATTTAATTGCAATGATGTAATCAAAAATTTATGGAGGATTAATATATCCGATTATGAATGTCACTGTGAGGAAGAGAAATATGTTGATTTTGTTGATGAACATCATAAGCATATTATTACTGGTAATTTAAATATTATAGAAAACTTAGAACTAAGAATTTAATGATAAAAGGTACAAAATTTAGACCCATTTACCAAATATCAATCAATAAAATTCTAAAATACCTTCTTAATGATCTCAATAGTTTTTGCTTAAAGATATCAAATGGATTCTCTCTATCTTAGCTAACAGAATGGAAATGGGGTGTTTATTATTACTTTAAAAACTTTGTTTTGAATAATAAGGATAATTTGAATAACAGTAACAATTCAGCAAATTTTTCTAAAATTGTTCAATCATTAAACAACTTCGAAAAAATTTTGTAATTACTCCCATAGACAAAGCTAACAATAATTATGCAATCTTCTGTAAAATATTCTAGGTTGATCTTTTAAAACCCACTGACGGTTCTGCACGTAAAAAGTCGCATTTTAACCTGCAGTCTTCTCTGCATAGCAAAACCGGTTTTCCCATGTTAACTGATAGGGGAACTGTGTGTAGGGGAGAAACATTATCCCAATTTTGCCCATTTCCTTAACCGCCAGTGGGACGGAATTAGAAAATAGTGAAAATTTTAAATTTAGTAATTTAAATAATGATATTGTCATTAAAAAAATTTTAGCTTTACTTGAGAGGTTAAAAATAAAAATTAACAATACACAATTTCCTTACTTAATTATCAGTTCTAAATTTCATAAAATTCCTGTAAAATTTAGAACTATCACATGTGGATCTAATACTTATCTAACTAAACCTAACACCATTTTCTCTAACTACTTAAATATAAATATTAAAATTAGTTTTAAAGAAGGTTTCTCTTGGATTATCTCTAATAGTCAACCGATTTTAGATTTCATTAAACATAATAAAATTAGTTCTATTGCGACTTTTGATTTCCAGGATCTTTTCAATAGCATTCCCCTTTCTAAATTAAAAGATGGCCTTTGGAACTATTACTATGATTTTAAAAATATCCTTTGTTGCGATTTTGATTATTGGGAAATTCTGATTAATTTTTGTCTTTTTAATAATTATCTTTTCAATGGAAAGGATGTTTTTCTTCAAATTGATGGAATACCGCAAGGATCTAATTATTCATCTGTCTCAGCTAACTTATTTTTGCATTATTATGTAAAATATATACTCTTAGTATTAAACTTGTTTTTAGATTTAATGATGAATTAATATCTTTAATTTTCAAGATTATACTATTTTATGAAATACTATTTACCCCTAGGAATTAATCTTGCTTCGTAATCATGATGATAATACCAATCTCAAATTTTTTTTATTTGGATATTATAAAAGAAGAAAATATCTGCTTTGTTGATTTATACGATAGAAAAATTATTTTAATCTTAATATAAATAAACTAATTACTTGGAATTCTAGTGTCTCTTGGAACATATATTTAAATACCACTTTTATTAAAATGAATAGAATTAAAAGAATAAGTAGTAATGTTTATTTATCAAAAAATCAAATAGATAAACTCTTTCAAAATTTGACAAAAAATAATGGCTACCCAATTAAAGTAATAAAATTTTATATAAAATCATTGAGTTAATCGTATATTATTGTAGATATATTTACTAAAAGTTTTCTTTGTTAATTTAAGTAATTTTTCCGTGTGCAAATCCATTTCGAACAAATCAGTGGCCTAAATTATTTACTATAAAATGTTTTTGTTAAGTTATATAATTTTTCTATGCGCAAATCCATTTCGGGCAAATCCGTGGTTAAAATTAATTACTAAATAAATTTCTTTGCTAATTTATATAATTTTTCCATTGCAAATCTATTTCGGGTAAATCCGTGGCTAAAATTATCTACTAAAAAAATTTCTTTGTTAATTTATATAATTTTTTCCATGTGCAAATCCATTTCAGGTAACTTCGTGTGCAGGTCGTCGGGCTACCGAAGCGGGGATGCCATCCCCTCCGCAGAGGATCAAAATTGTGATGGCAAGTCTTCGGATCATCCTCAGGGATGTTTCCCAGACCGTCGCCAATAGCCCATTGCGCAGCTCTAGTGCGACGTAAATGAACGACAACAACAGCAACCATTTCAGGCAAATCCGTGGCTAAACTTATGTGCAACACAGGCAATTAATGTTTCTTTCTCTTTTCCGTTTTCGATTTTTTTCTTAAATAAATAATTTTCTGTAATTATTAATTGTCAACTTCTTTAAATTATCCAGTATAATATTACCTTGCGCACATCTATTTCGGGCCCATCCTTGGTATCTAACAAATCAAACGCACTTCAGTAACGCAGTAAGAACGCACTTTAATACAAAAATCCTCTAGTTACGCTTTTACCTCAATTTGCGCTTTTGTTTTCATTATTTGCAATCTGGCAAATTTGTAATCTTGAAAAATTTCCCGTTCATGTAAGTTCGTTTGAATTCGCTTCTCACTATTTTGATTTCATTTCATGTTTTGTTCTGATTTTTCTTTACATTTTATTTTCTGCCTTTACGTGATATTTTTACTTATTGTGTTCTATTTTATTTATTGCAATTTTTGTACATTTTTGTCCTTTTTTAGGATTTTTCCCCGGGTTTCTTTTAATTTCTATTATTATATTTCTTTTATTTTCCCCCCTCTTTCATTGTTCTGTAATTTTTCCATTGTTTCCCTTATATTTTGAACTTATTTTGTATTTTTAAACACCGTATATTAGAAAAGTAATCAATAAGTTTGTAACTTGTATCAATTACATTAATTGTAATTTGAAATAACTGTATAAAGTTTTGTAGTTCCAGCTTAAATATTTTTAGAGATATCGACATGTTTATAAAAAAAAAACTAAATTTTTTTGCTTTACGTCTTTATGTTACAACTTTAAAAATATTCAGTAAAATTAAAACGAAAATTTGTTGCAATTTAAAATCAAACACACTTTTTTTTTAAAAAAATTTTAAAAAGTTCACTAAGAACTAGTCAAGATATGAATATTTAAAGCAGTTCTTTTTTACTGCGCATGCGAGAAAAGAAAAATGTTTTTTTTTTCATAATTTTGTAAGGGATCATATTTGGAACAATTGAAAAAAGTCTTATTTGAACATATATAAAACGTAAAAAGTTTCATGCAATTTTCTATGTAGGTTTTGCACTTTTTAAAACAAAGCTCAATTGATCAGGGTTTTCCAAAAATTTTGATTTGTTCTTGCCGTCCGTTTATAAGGTAGTGTCATTTTCATTACTACAAAATAAAATTTCTGGAAACCCCTAACTGCCGGTGCCTCAAACCTGTGAAAGCCTTAAACTTGAAGTTTAAAAAATCGCTTGAACTAAACAACTCTAAAATTACAAAATAATCCTCTGAGTATTTCTTCAGCTATAAAACTTATTTTTGACAATACAAATTTTTTTTAGCTGCATTTCGTTCTTTTTGTCTATCACAAAAACTAGCAATGTTTGTCGAAACATGAACTTAAAATATAAATAATTGCTTTCTGAATTGAATTGCCGAAATTGTTTTCCGACTTGCGTGTCCTCTTAGTGCTCCAGGTTTGATGATCTGATTTTAAATAATTTGCACAGTACGGGGATATGATGGGAAATTGCTTAGTGCGCTTTCTTGGTAAGTATGTTTCCTAGGTTTAATATTTGAAAATGAATGATTTTTCATTTCTCACAATTCGTTTCTTTTATGTTGTATTTCCAAATCAATATATCGAACTAAGCCTTATGTTTTTATCAAAATTTGTATCCTCAAAAAAGTAAAGATAGTTGTTTCCTGAATTAGACAAAATGTTCCCTCACAGAATTTCCTAGGAAACTTAAATTCTGAATTTCAATTTTTCCGATGCGTTAACTATTTTAATTATTACACTAATTAACCTGTGTTTTTTAGCTTAACAAAGTAAAAATAACTTGTAAATAAAATATATCATGTTCATTATAATATCGTGATTTAATTTTATGGAAAAAATAACTCTAATTCTTAAATAATAACCGTACTAATCGTTTTAAAGGCCAATATTTGTCTTTATAATTGCTTTGATTTTGTTACAATTACAGCATAGAGACATTTCGCCGCCATTATGTCCACAACCATAATTCGGAATCTGTGATCCGATTATAGCAAGGAGCTTATGTTGATTAAATGGCTGATTAAACCCCGTCAATTAAAGGTCACCAACCAACTGAAGCATTGACTAAGTCATTTTAATATGTAAAGGGAATTTGTATTAGCAGTTGATACGGCCTTTTCCCAAATGCATGCTTTTGATCACTCTTTCAGTTTTCTATGAAAGCTGGATACACAAAGCAGTTACGTCATCAATGCTTTTAGTAAAATAAGATTAGAAAACCAGTTTATTATTTGCGAATGTTTTCTAGTGGTAAATATTGTTTGAAGATTTTAATCATAATTCGATGTTGTGGATTTTTCAATAATTTTAAAAGGCATAACGTATTAGCTCTATAAAAAATTCAATGGGTTTAAAATACTTTATTGTTGCTTTATTGGGTTAGTTCACTATTAGTTACATCAAATAAGAATATTTTGAGATAATAAAATAAAAATAAGATTATTTTAAGGACTTTATATTCCTCAAGGCATTGAAATTAATTATTTTATCCTGAAGAGAATCATAAAAATTAGTTTTTCCAAATCTATGCAAAAGGAAATAGCTGCTATCTTTGACAAAGTTTTCTCTTCTTATGCAATTCTTATGTTAAGACGGAAAATTAAGTATTTTCTATTATATATAAGAAAAGCTACAGAAGTATACAGGTTTCTTCAAAAAAACTAATTTTAATAAGAATGACGTACAAATTTTTCCTTTTTTTAAAAAAAATTCAAACTTCACTCAAAAAACTTTATAACCTAATACTTTGAAAGAAGAAAAAATCTACATACAGTGCGCAAAGTGAAAAGAGAACACTTAAATAATTTTTGATCTAATGATTTAACTGGGATGCAATCTTAATGATTCGAAGAACTTATATGCCAAAATATTTGCGCAGATGATATTTGAGTTTCAAAATGAGACACAAAAACGTACTTTCGATGATCTTTATTTAGACGGATTTGAATTCTTGTCTATCAAAATATTTGGAGTCAAGGCAATCTGGAAAATATGGTCTCAATAGTTTAAGCAAAAGAGTGATCGGAAACTTAGGCAATTTGCTGTTTAATTTTCCTTTTTTGGGAATTTTAATATATCTCTGTAATAAGATAGTGAAAGAATTTTGCCATTTAATGAAAAAACTTGTTTAACTAAAGATAACCGTTTACAAATTTCTTTTTATTATTTAAATTAGTTTTAAAACAAATTACCCAGGAGGACACGCGGGAGTCACTTTATGATCACATGCATTCTATAAGCTCTGATTCCTAAAAAAACTAGATACCTTTTGATGACGATAATCGCCATATTAATATACAGTGGTAGTATAAAACTCATCATGGATTGTCTTGACCGTTACCAATACCTCTTATTTCATGGATGTAACAAATTGATCGTCTCCAGGAATTAATAAAAATCGTTTAAGTAAAAATTTGATTTATTAAGTAAGAATTTGTAACTTTAAAAATGACCATATATAAAAACAAATCATAAAAAGAAATCCCTTAAAGGGATCAAATTAGACACTCTCCCACATCGAGAGTTTTTTTACAACATGAAATGCTATTTTAACGGTTGAGACTGGGGAGGCCCGCAAGTGCACTCCCTGTCTCCAAAAATTTGAAATTAAAAGTCAATGTATTTGTTCCCAACGGACACAGGAGAAGCCGAAATTGGCGAATTATCAAAATATGACATAGCCAAAACAAGGCCAACCCCGCATAATCAATATTACGCTTGAAAATACTTTGGCGATCATGAGTTGCCAATAAAACTGTGAGAATATAATAACCCTGTAACTGAAACATATTTGAGGTAAGAAATTAATAATAAAGAGTTATAAATAGACTTTTGTTTTCGATTAGGCTCGGCAGTGAATTAATGAGTCTGCATTAGTATTGAAATAAAAGGTTAGCCATTAAATCGATAAGAAAAGAATAAAACATTTTATACTCGCTTTAAAAGATTAACTCTTTGATTTAATTTAAATGTAATTTGATTAATAAAATAAGTTTAAGTAAATAAAGATATTTTAAAAGGAAGGAAATAAATATGTAATGCCAATTGCGACATCACGCACCTGTTAATATTTTTATTAGCAGTTGTGTTTTTAATCTTTATTCGCTTTTCGTGAATAATTAGAAGAAATTTTTTGGCATTTTTCCTCTCCCAATAGACGTTTCATCAGTTAACTGTGTCATAGAATGAATCTCCTCGTCTTTTAGATTGTTCTACAAATTATTTTATAAAACATAGCCGCCGAGTTAAGTAATTTTTTTTTCGTTCTTCATTAAAGTTGTTTCGACTTGTTTTATTGTTGCAGTAAATACAAGAACTCTTTTTCGATCGAAAAAAAAATTCACTGGCCGTGTATAAAAACCCACGTGCTACCTAATCGTGTATGAAAATCTGAGATCTTGCTATGTTTCTTATAAATGATGAACACTAACAAACATGCGATTAATCTGCGCATAAATTATGAACTACAAGTTCAGATATTAAATAGTGTTTGCCTGGAATCAGCAAAATATAAAGTAAAATTGAGAAATGGAGAACTATTGGAACGAACAATTTTTTTCCAAAAAACATATAATTTTTATACGCAAATACTGTCTCTGATAAAACAAAATATAAATAAATGTTGCTATATACAAACAGGTTTGCAATAAAATAATTATATCGAGTATAATATAATAATTTACATTCTAATTATCAGAAAAGTAAATGTTACAATGTTTTTTTTTAAATTTTATTGTAAAACGAATGGTAAAAAACTTCAAATAGTTAAGTAATAAATATTCAACGTCTAAATCATAAGTGCTACATTCGTAATAAATATTATAACGTTTCTTTGCAGCGTATTAATGAATTTCATTTGGGGTCATTCCATGACTCCTGCGGGTCATAGCGTTCGCTCAGGAGGCACGCGTCCTCCTGAGGTAATATAAAAGTTTCATTACGAATAATCCATTACAAAAGCCTTCGATTAGGAAATCTATTCGAATGCTATCCTGCTCTAACTATTACATATAGAAGCTAGTTTTAGGACGGAAACTTTAAGTGTTAAAAATGAGAACCGACTTCCTAAAAAAAAGTAATTTCAGGAAAGTGCGATTTTGTGTCTGGTTTTGTAATCGCTTGCCTGAAAAATAATTAACTTGATAAGAGCGAAAACGTCAAATGAATAAAATTTTAGTACCTAGTTTAAAGAATATACCTAAAAAAGTCACTCATATTAACATTAAATTTCTGGGTCATTTTTATAACTATTAAATTAAATGTTGCTGTATTTAAAACTATAATATTTAAATATATATAAACATATTCAGAGACATGAAATTAAAAAATATCTATAACGACGATGACATATATTAAATTAAAGCATATGTTTATGTTATAGTTGGTAGATTTTTGAAATCTAATTATAGTTTTGTTGATTTTGATGGTGTTTTGTTAGTTGTTTAATATATAAAGAAGATTTTTTATTATTTATTTACAAATTTATTTATTTATTTCTTGCTTTTAACCAGTTTTACAGTTTGACAAACAGAGACTATTTAATTAAATAAGATGTGTAATAAATAATCGTTTTTTGCTCTAAATACATTTTACATTTCTAAAGATTTAGTATAAAGGTGAATTATACAAGCGCATATATAAATTTATAATTTTTCTTACAACACTACAACATGCGCGTACACTACAAAACTATGTAAACTTTGTACAAACTCAAAATATTAGAAATAGTTTTTATTTTTTGTAATGATGAATTTAAAATAATATATGTTAAATAAAATAATAACGTAGTAATTAGTTTCGAATTAAAAAAAACGCAAAATGCTTGTATATTGCTTAAATAGGTATATCTCGTATCAAAGAATATATTAGATATTAATAAAAAGGCAGCTTTATAAACTAAATCTGAAACTTACATCTCTTTACTACTAAAGTAAAATCTTACAAAACTCGATAAACATCGGCAACGAAAATCCATATTTTGGTATGAAAAATAACATGTTTACCGACAAAATGTTATGTCTTGAAAGGTCATGAAAGTTTCTCAGAAGGAATATATAGTAAGAGTGATTTATATTTGTGTAACGGCCGTCTCTCTTTTTCCTTTTTTTCTTTTCAAAATAACGTTAATGTCCAATTCATCAAAAGCGCATTATAATCTATCAGAGAATTTTAATAAAAGGCTTTGGTATTTTTTATTAAGAATAAAATCTCCTTATATTTCGCAATATGCTTTACAACTAGATAAATATTTCCAATATTCACAGCATTTGTATTTTCCATAGGTAATAAATTAAAAATTGCTTTGAGATTTTACCAAATTAAAAAAAAAACAATAAAACGACTAAGAACTATAGCTGAGGGTTATATATCAATTCATCGTAAAGTATCCATAGACTTTCAGTATCGCTAGTACGATATTTTAAAATGCATTCTTACGATTATCATAAATATTGCATTTTCTATAATTATTGACTTTAATGACCACAAACAATGAATCACACTAGTATTACAGTTATATATATATATAAATGTGTTACAAATTAACTGCATGCTTAACCAATATTTTTAGATCCATGTGAGAAAGAAAATATTAAAGTTTCCTTTGTACTTGGTTATACAGGATATAAAATAAACATTAGATATAAATGTAGGCAAGAAAGGAAAAGAAACATCCTTCAATGATTTGCAAACTAGGAATGAGTATGCGATTAGCGTGTCAGCTCTGAAGAAACCATCGTGGCCTATAAGTCATGTGAAAGGATTAGGCAAGTAGGAAAGGAAGGTATATCTCTAGGGGAATACCAGCAACAGTAGAAGAATGATGGTGGTCAGTTCTATAAATCGCAACGTCCTTTTCTCACCCAGAGAGCAATTTGGGCTGAAATGTGGAATCCATTTCTGCGAGCTGCGTGATTCATGATCGGCTTGAATCATCTCTTTACACTGCCTCTATTGTGTCCGCAACAAATGAGGCGTGACTGGCGACCAATCTCCATACACTTCTCGCCCCCCCTCACAACTTTCTTAGATAGGACAGTCGCTTACTCTGATATAGATTTCATATTAAATAAAACGAAGTGCTTCATAATCGTGGAAATAGCCATTTGTTGGAAAACGTTGCCACATTAACATTTAATAAAAGTTAAGTTTGAAACAACATGTTAAATTAAATGCATTTCGATATGTTGAATTTGGGAATTTTGTTAATTAAGTGTATAATATCTTTTTTATATATTAATATACGGAAAAAAAGCAATTGAGAATGCAAGAAAAGAGAAAATTTTAAAGAAAAATAAGAATTTAAGATTTATTCCTTTTCATTAACAGGGCATAAACTGCAAGTGCGCAAAATGGAAAATTGACCACTCTGAATAACTTTTGATCTAATAATAGGATCTTCACATTTTGAGACTCTATCTTAAAGGTTCGAAGGTGTGACCTCAAATATTTTATTTAATTAGTTCAGAAAATATTTTAAGTTACGGAACCAACCACGAAAGAGTAATTTCTTTGAATAAGCATGCAATTGTTTTTGATCCATTTGGATTTCTCAACCTCATACTTCAAGGGTAGCAAAAATTTGGGAAAAGGGGTCGCCATAGTTTGGTCAGGTAAGCGTTCCAAAGTTTGGACCGCTTAATAATAATTTTACTTTCTGAGTACTTAACCATATCTCGAGAACTTTTTAAGGGAATTAAGATGTTTTTGAAAATGAGAAAAGAAATAAAGTAAGGAAAAGATAATATCTCGTCATCACCTCACACGATTATATCTGAAAAAAATAGTGCTTTCCAATACTGTATTAATGTAGACAAAGCAAAACATATCAATACAATAGTGTGAGGAGCACCAAAAAAATTTCAAATGAAAATAGAACACATTAAGCAAAAATTTAAAATAAAAAAAAGGTAAAATGAAAATAAAAAATGCAAAATCAAACAATCAAGTAAAAATAGATAATAAAAATTTAAGAAAATTCCGAACAAAACTCAAAATGTAATATATGAAGTGAGTAGCAAATTCAAATGTACTTACATTTATCGGCATTTTTTACAAATGATATAAAATGTTTTCGTAACAAGTAAAGCAGACTACAGAATATGAATTTAGAAGCGTAAATTGAGGATTAAAGGAATACTAAAGGCACGTTCTCACTGAGCTACAGAAGCGCGTTTGATTTGTCCGTTACCTCAGATTAGCCCGAATCTGGATGTGCGCAAGGTAATAACATTTTACTAGATAATTTAAAATTTATAATTAATGAGGCTGAATTATAATTATAAAAATTTTAATAATAATAAGGTTGAATTTAGAGAATTTATTAACATTTAATGAAAAAGTTGTTATTTTAATTTTTTAATTTCTTTATCTTCTCTAATCTCTATCTCTATATATAAATAGAGAGAGAGAGATTAGAATATATATATATATATACAGTATTTTTACTTTTAAGCTGAAATTAAATTAGTTCAAAATATAGAAAAAAACATGGAAAAAATTTTGTGTCTATTTACTGTGCTATATATATAAACACAGTCGGAATTAGAAACATTTTAAACTATTTTGTTAAACATTTGCTAATAAACTTTTGCTTGTCTATTTGTCTGTCATTTAAGAAATATTTATTTTCTTAATTAAAAATTCTTTTTTATAATTTAATTACTCTGCACTCTGATAAAGATAAAAATACAATTTTTTGTTTCGAATTGATAAAGATAGTAGTACAATTTTCTGGGCAGTCTACCCGAAAGTTGTTAAAGAAAAATTAAAATAAAGGGGAAAAACAAAACAAAAAAAACTACTGCGGCAGAGGGAATTGATGGTGGCTGAGGAAGACAAACAAGGACACAGAGCATTTCTTAGTGGTCAAATTCCTTTAATATAAACTTCTTAATCTCTCCCCCATGAAATTCTAATTACTCTAATTACAAAAAATCTCTGCATTTTAAACTTTCGCTTTTCGCATATTAAACGTATGTTCTAACTTTTCCTCTTTGAATTACGAATTTAATTTCTTCTGCTTGAATGCCGCTAACTGTGGTTTTAACTCTTGTGTCGTTGATTTAGCCTTTACTAAACTTACTTGCCCCTAACACCTCTCTTCTTCTATAGTTTAAAGTGAGCTCGTTACTATACCGTTTATCTCCACTGTTTACAACAAAATATAGAAACAAAATCGATTGAATAAATTCCAAAAAATAAGGTGCATAGTTAAAAACAATGGAGGAAAATAGCATTTAAAATTTAAATTCGTATTTTCGTATATACTATTCGTATAGAAATTCCTTTAGAGCATTTTTTTTCACACTTTAAGTTTCGAATTTTAAAATTTTGAAATAAAAAATATCACCATCACTGTGCAGGTGACTTTTGGTTACAGTAGTCTTTCCTATATGATTAATAATTAGAGATTCTGTATTTTAGATATTGATTAACAATGAATGCTATTACAGTCTAATATTTAAAAAGGTTCAAAATATTAAAAAACTATAAACGAAATTTTTGAAATATTTTAAAATAAATTATAAATACATCAAGCTAGCAACGAAAAATATTCTAACAAAATATTTAATTATTGCGGTATATTTTGAGAAATGTTTGATAATTTTATAATAGGAATTCAATGCATTATTATAAATATGTATTTATTTAATAAATTTCAGCAAATTTCACTTAAAACACGACATTAGTAATAATATTTAAATACATCTAACAACTCTAGCTAATAATATTAAATTATTCTATTTTCTCTAAACATGAGATAAAACAAATCACAATGTATTCGGAACAAGTATTTGAAATGCGTTAAATTTTCTGTATATGATATGATTGTTTAATGAACGATATTATGATATCTTTATTTATGACAAATTATGCTTCCCAAGCAGCTGCTTCCAAAGTAATGCACAGTAAGCAGGAAGAGAGGACTTTTTAATGTTGATTCGGTATTGAATAGTAAGGGATAAAGAAATGATTGAGTAACACGATATTTTTTTTTATTTTGTCGTTCCATATGTCAAGACTAATGGGGCCAGGCCAATCTTTTGAAATATTTTATTCTGCATAAGATTTGGATATTAAATTGATGGTCTTAGATTCAGACTTTCTGTTTTTATTATCAGAAGAGTAATCTTGTGCTTTTTTAATTATTTTATGAATCCCTTTTACATTTACTTGAACGTAGTATTTACTTTGGTTTTGGTTTAATAAATATTAAACAAAATATCGCATTTCGTTTTAACGTTTTTTTTCTTTTTTTTTCGTTTACAGCTGATTTTACTTTTTCTTTTTAAATATCTGATTATTATTTCTTTTTTATCATTGAACAATATTACCCGTCAGCCATTAGAAGGTGATTGGAGGCCAAGTCATGTTACAAGTCTGTTACATAATATTATGGGGTTTAATCTCTGGTCATTGATGATTATCTTGACTGAATTATATTGCCCTTCTACCGTAAGAAGACGATTGCAAGCCAAATTATGTTACGAATTCATAAGTTGAAATCAAGGCTATGTAAAAACTTAAATAAAAAGAACGTAAAAGAAACTATGGGAGATGGGTAAAAAGCTTTGAAATTGCCTCCACGAAAAACCATTCGTCATCTTAAGGTGGACCGAATACTAGCAAATTTTTATTAATGATAAATAGTTAGAGCTATGGTGGCTTAGAGGTTAGAGCACTNATTTATGATAACCAGTGTATTAAACAAAATATCGCATTTTGTTTTAACGTTTTTTTTCTTCTTTTTTTTCGCTTACAGCTGATTTTACTTTTTCTTTCTTTTATTATTTCTTATTATTCTTTATTATTTCTTTTTTATCATTGAACTATATTACCCGTCAGCCATTAGAAGGTGATTGGAGGCCAAATCATGTTACATAATATTATGGGGTTTAATCTCTGGTCATTGATGATTATCTTTAGTCCCTGAATTATATTGCCCTTCTACCGTAAGAAGACGATTGCAAGCCAAATTATTCTACGAATTCATAAGTTGAAATCAAGGCTATGTAAAAACTGAAATAAGAAGAACGTAAAAGAAACTATGGGAGATGGGTAAAAGGCTTTGAAATTGCCACCACGAAAAACCATTCGTCATCTTAAGGTGGACCGAATACTAGCAAATTTTTATTAATGATAAATAGTTAGAGCTATGGTGGCTTAGAGGTTAGAGCACTCTCTCCCAATGAGGTGAACAAGATTCGAATCCCAGCTTTGGCTAGTTGATACGAATTCTGCTCCCAGCTGGCACCAACCATAGTGTTGAGTTTTGAAGTAAAATGTCCTCAGTGTTGACGGATTTTGGGTTAGAATCTCCAACATCGAGCTATCTGTAAAAGATGCGTGGTCTTCCTCAACATGAAACGCAAATGCTGGTTAGTTTCATCAAAATATCCTCCACAAAGGTTAGTTTGTCTCAATGCTTGATCCAGGAGTGACATTGTTGTATGGGTTGGGTTCAAATTTACAAGGTTACGGAGTTGAACATTGATAGTCGTAAACTCTGTATAGAAAAACGATGAATACTTACTCATAAGCTTACAATTTAAAAAGTTAGAAGTATTGTACTCTAAGAGTTTAAGTTTGTATTTTCACTTCCAAGTAAATTATAACTACAACATATATTTGGAGCCTTATGAAAAAACTATCAATGCGAGGGAGACACTACCAAATTAATTATTAATTTGGTGCTCGTTAATTATTTCAAATTGATAAATGAGAGCAGCCTAATTTCACCATAAAATCAATGTAATATCAGAAATATAAAAATACACATTCTATTACTTTTCTATGAACTAATTTCCAATTTTGATTTATATTATTTGTTTCTTAGAATCTAGATCTTTGACATTTATTGTACTTTGAAATTTTGAACGTATCTATGAGAATAAACAAGAATCGTAAAGCATTGTTGGTGAGAATAAATAAAATCATTTAAAAAGGTAAAAGAACCTTTAGGTACTGTAATAAATTCCATTATCAGTGCCAAGAAATAAAGAGACATACTTTCAACCATAATAATGGTACATTGCATTATAGGCGAAACGTTAATTTCAATGTTTAAGTAATTTTATTTGTCCTTATCAACTTTGTTTCAAACTATATTTAAACTGCTGCACAAAGTTAACCCTTTTTTATAAGAATATTTGCAAATATATGATCGAATGCAGATTTCGCAAATGCCAAAAGCAGCTATTTAGCAAAAAGGAGATTATTACTTCAAAGATGTAACATAATTATATGGTGTTACATATCAAGTTTGAAGCAATCGTAAAAGAGAACACAAACAAAAGGAAGGAAAGTGTATCAGTTTAAATTAAATTTTTTTGTCAAAACACTCAAATAATCAAACGTATAAATAACCATCTTATTTAAAACATATCTAAATACTTTGCCATTTAAGACAATGTCAAATAAAAAACAATCGTATGCATTACGTTTTTGAAGGAAAAAAAAAGTTTTTTCTTTTTCTTTACCTCATTAGTTATCCATAGAAAATTATTTTTCTCTTAATGTTTTCCCTTTAAATTCAGAACTACCGTTAAAAACTTTCAGCTTGAATATTCAAATTCTGAATCGGTTAATCATCAAGGACTTGAAAAATCTCAACTAAATACAATGGTCGAATGTGTAGTTTACAGGTTGTCGAACCAAGTTAATCTTACAATCCATTTCCATACGAGTCACATCGCGCCTCTTAACCATAAATTTAATCTTACGTCTTCTGTTAGAAGATCTCATTAACTTTCCCGTATGATAGACGAGACGCTTAACTTCTCAAGCGTAAATGGGCAGGAGGAAGCGCTTTGTTTTTAAATGTCAACATTTAAATAAATCTATAAGCCCTGCGAGCGGAAGAAGAAACAGAAATAGGGTATGGGGGTCGAAGAAATACTTTATTTGTGTTAAAACATCGTTCTAGTTATCACATTCTGTTCTATTTTTTGTTCTTTTCACGAAGTCCTTTATATGCTTTTTTCCAGCATCAGTTAATAATCTGAAACGGCTACTTGGAATTGGAATCAAAAAGTTGCCAGTTTATAGTAAAATGTCAATGGTGCGTTTTAAGCGCCATTGTTCGTATGTAAATGGGTTCGTCGAATGGTTTTAACTTCAGTAGTATGCAAATAAGATGTTGATAGCATTCGACTGGGGAAATCATAAGGGGGGAAGAAGAAAATTAATGTTTTCCACAATGGCCTTTTCCGACGTTAGTTTGGCGATATATAGTTTTCTTTTAGATGGTTCCTACACTGCGTTAAACATTAAACCCTCCTATGTCATATGTCAAAGGCATTTGCGAAATTTTTTTTTTTAGTGTTCATCTATTTATTGAAATATCTTTCCTTCCTTTTTGAGAAAAAAATAACTTTAAAAGAAATATTTTAAGGCAGGCTTGCATAATTTTTGTCGTGATGTTCCCTTATTTAGATTGAATTTGTGTCCGATCAGTTGATTCGTAAATGGATATTTGCAGATATCTTTATAAAAAATTATGGATGTTAGGATATTTATGAATATCAGGATACTTGTGATTATTTAGATATTTAAGAATATTAGGTTAGTTGGATTTTCTAGATGCATGATGAGATGGGATCCATTGCAATGGATCCCATCTCATATCGATGTTGAGGGTAATGAGATTGCAGACTCCTTGGCTAAGAGCGGAACTCATCTGCCCTTGCATTCTTCGGCATCTCTGACTTTCTCGGAGCTCCACTCCCGTTTTAACAGGCTTCGTGATCCTGTGGCCCCTCCTGTTCATCATTGGTATCAGTGTAACCGCCCAGGTGGCAGCCTGACCCTTCAGTGCAGTAGGCGAGATCAGACGGTTATATCAAGATTTCGAAGCGGTCACCTAAGAACTATGTTGTTCAGTAATGGTTCAAGAGTTTTCCCTGTTTGCACTAAGTGTAACGACCAACAAGCTACTCCTGAACATATACTTCAATGCCTAAATATCTCTAAAGTGGACCTCTTTTCAGATCCACTTTTTGTTACAGACTTGCTCAGAGTCTCTTGAGTCATGGACTTGGTTTAGCTCCGCTAACCGTGTGGGCCAGCAACAACAGATGCATGAAGCTTATAGATATTAGAATATTTTGATTATGAATATTAGGATATTTGTTGATATTAAGATATTAAAGAGCATTTGAATATTTAATACTTTATATTTATTAAGAATATCTAAATAAATTCAATTACAGTTGTTATGATTGCTCTTTTCACTGAATGATTAATAGACTTTCTTTTCAACAACCGCTGATAAAATGAAATCTTGGAACTACAATACAAAAGCTGACAGTTGATAGTTAAATGTCATCGGTACGTTGAACGTCATCGTCTGCATGTATATCGGTTTGTCGAATAGTTTTAACTTCAGTAGTATGCAAATAAGATATTGATAGCATTTACTTGGGAAAATCATGTGAAGGAATAAGAAAATAAGTGTTTTCCATAATGATCTTTTCCGAGGTTAGTTTGCTTATGTTTTGCGTTAGTTGCTTATGTACTACGTTGTTAGTTGCTGTACATTTTTTTTATTGCTCCTACGTTACAATCCTCCTATGTCATACGTCTAAAGCATATTTTTTTTAACATTCATTCATTTATTGCAATATATTTTCGTTTTATGAGAAAAAATAACTGTGAAAGAAATATTTTTAAGACGGTTTACATAATTTTTGTCATGAAGTTCCTTTTTTTAGGAAGAATAAGTGTCAGTTATAGAATAAGTGCCGTAAATGGGTGCTTGGATGATTAAAAATCTTCAGAAATTTATGGATATTACGATAATTATTCTTATTTAGACATTTATGGATGTAGATAGATTGAGATATTCAAGGATATTAGGATAGCTAAATTTTATGTTTGATGTATGATGTAGTATGTTTATATGGTAGCTATCATGATATGAATCGTGTAATATAGTTACCTTCAACTAAAGTAACTTTAAGGAGTAAAATATTATGATTTCACATGCTCCAAACATGTATACTTTCAAAAGTCCAAATAAATTCAGCCTTGAATATTGTGCTTTTTTTTGCACTTGAAAAAGGAAAAATATTCAAAGCGTATAATTTGCTGTGGAAGAAAATAATACCTTTCATTTGATATTTTAAGAAATTAATCGTAAAACCAAATAAAGTATTTTTCTAGCAGAGTTTCGTCTACTTTCAGCACCACCTGACACCCCAAAAAAATTGCTGGTGACTTTCTGACTATTTGAAATACTTAATTTCCTAAAATTAGATTTAAAAATTCTTAGGTTCTCTAAATTAATTTTCCATTTCTACGTTAGCATAGATCTCTTATGGATCACAGAAACAATGAAATATGCTTTTGCCACTTTAATGACGAAATAAATTTTAATACCTTAAGAATTAGTTGAAGATGTCTGTGTATTTGTTTTATTCTTCCCACAAGAATTCAACTTTAGAGAGTTACGAAAATCCTCTTGCATAACTGGTAGGGATAGAATTAATTCTCTATATGCTCTTTGATATTATTTTGAATTAATGATGTAAATGGTTTCTTAAGAAATTCACAGTAAGCATGCTGCGGAATGAATTAATGGTGAGAGAAAGGCTGAAATTAGTTTATCGCGCTAAAACTTATGTTTTCGTCATTTGGATGCATATAATTAATTTACGACTTACTTTCTTTTATTTTAATAAAGAAAGCAAAATATCTCATTGCAAGCTGACAGAGAGTATTTTCTTTAGATAATAGAGTCCATAATGCTTCAGAAATATGTTTAAATTGCTACTCTTTCTTGTTTGAAAGTTTTAATTTAAAGACAAAGAAAAAAATATTTATGTTCCATTAAATAAAAGCATTTTCCTTTTTAGAATAAATGTGGTGAGAATTTTTTTTCAAAAGAGCCTTGTGATTTTTTGTGTGGATAGAATGTAGATTTCAAACACACTCGTGTATACTGCACAAATCTTAAGGTAACTTCCGATAATAAGAAGCTAATAAATAAGTGACAGTACTTTGCAATGTGACAATGCCCTAAGTAATAAACATTAAATATAACGAGGTACCTTGTGATATATTAGGCTCCAATTATTACAAGGTATATTTCGAGCACTAAATTATTTTACGTTGTTACTTAAACAAACAAAACAAACAAATTAGATGGCACTCTATTAAGAGTTTTGAAAAATGAGTTTAAGTAAGTACTATATGTTTAACATCAAATGGTAAATATTATCCTTATTAAGGTCTTTGTGATGTTTATTTTATACATTTATAACTAAAATTGGGATATTTTAAATTGCATCAGTATCTATCTTTAAGTGTTGAATGCTGCAGTTTTTGGTGAGGTTACTATCGGGATGTTACTTAGCTTAATATTATCATTACAATTATTTTTTAAAAAGAAATTTATGTTTAATGATAACGTTAATTTTATTAGTTATGTTAGTATATGATCAGCATTCGCCATCTTTACTTCAACATGTTTGGTGATTGTTACAGCATGGTACCATGGCATGGTCATATTATGTAAGCAGCCTACTGGCGTTTCTGTATTGTTTTTCAAAAATATCACTTGTATATTATCTGAGACGTTTTTCTTTTGGCATCTCAATTACCATTAAAATTGAATAATTAATAACAAATAAAAAATTAATATTAATTGTGCTTCTATGATCTTTACTTATAATTCTAAGTGTCCTCGAAGAGCAGAACAAAGCATTGATGACAAGCATGAGAGACGTAACTCTGAAAGACGATAACGGTCCAGAATTTGGTCATTTGACAGCCTCTCAGTGATAGCTCCCCAATGTATAACTGTGTTTTCAAAAATATTTTCAATGCTTAGTAAGAGTTTTCGTACAACAAATTTAATTTCACAAATATTTTGCAAATATCTATCCCTGTTGCAATGCAGTTTTTGAAATTATTTCTGTGGCATGTAATAAATGTGGAATTTTTTTTAAGAGGGAGTCTCTGAAATTATTGTTATAATCTCCGTATAGTTTTATTCAATTTTAAAGTTATAGAACAAAGCATTCATTTGTTCTATAAATCACTTGTCTAATAAAGATTTTATATTAAGTCCGATATGAAATAGGTCCATGTTGGTAGAAAACGAATTGAGCTTGGTTTACGAAGCATAATATTGCGTAGTACTCCCTAGACGTAGACGGAAAGCGTTCCCAATTGTAATCATGATTTTAGCATAGAAATAACGCTCTTACATGACGTGACTGGCAAGCTTTCGCTTGAAGATATTTGACACTGAAAAACGGCCTGGTGAAAGGTTTGAACATCCTGCGTGTGTAAATGAATTCTGTCCGTAAAACACTCTGATACTCATAACGTAAATAGACGGAAATTTACCTTTCAGCTCACAAAGCAGGCCTTTTTCGTAAAATTATATGGTGTTGTTGTTGTTTCTAATCCCCAAGAGGTCCATCCCAATTAGACCAATTCCATAAGTCCAAAAATGTCCAGGAAGTCTAAAAACAGATGAGGTTTTGAAAAAACCTCGTCGATCTTAAAATGCGAAGCCTGAGCAGTCCTACATTTAGTGCAAAGTCCAAAAGTCTTTTGCCCCTGAACATACGAGAGACACCTCAAGTGACCACTTGCAAAGCGAGATAAACTAGTCTGCTGGCTTCTAGGTCCCTCAAAAAGCAAGGCACTTCCAGGTCGTTTTCTGAAATACCAACTATGCGGAGGAGGAACCCTCCAGAGGTCCATAAACATTTTTTTGCACTCTAAAAAGACCTCGTTGAAAGTGGAAGGTAGATCTGGCTGTAGAGGTTCCAAAGAAGCATCTTTAGCCAGTGAGTCCGCCATCTCGTTACCTTTGATTCCAACGTGTGATGGAATCCATTGGAAGTGTACTCCAAAGTCCGCAGAGAGCCTGAAGAGCATCCCCAAAATTGAAGCCGCAGCCCTGTCTCCAACATTCCTCCAGTTGCTAAGGTGTTGGATTGAAGATTTGCTATCCGTCAGTACCCATATTTGCTTAAAGTCATGCTCAGCAATATTCTCAACATGTCTTAGGCCATTTTCAATCACAATAAGCTCAGATCTGAAAACTGAGCAAAATTCAGAATTTCTAATTTTGAGACTCATTGTGTACGTGGGTGTTTTAATAAAAACCCCACTACCTGAAAGACCTTCGTCGCTCTTGCTGCCATCTGTGTATAGTTGTAAAGCATCTGATGGTATTTGGCTAATAGTTTCAAGAGCCAATTGCCTCATAAATTCTGGGTTGTCTTTACTTTTATAGGCCGGGTACAACAGCTCCGTGTGGAAATGGATACCTGAAAAATCAGTAACAGGGCTAAAACATGACCTCAAGGAGTGAGGCTCAATTCGGCAGGGATATTGCAAGTCTACAAGATGAATTGAAACAGCCAAAGAGAAGGGACTGTTTCTCTTCAGTCTATGGTTATTTTTCCAATTTTTGAGATAGTAAGAGGTTCTGTTCTGGTCACCAAAACTGATGAGCTTATTGTAGTATTTCTTGAGACTGGAGTTCCTTCTCATGTATAACGGTTGGAGGTCAGATTCAAACAGAACAATTTTATCTGGACAGCTACGCCTCAAACCTGTAATAATTTTTGCAGCACTAATTTGGACTCTTTCCAATCTATTCAGGTTTATCTCTGAAGCACAGGAATAAATAGGTGCCCCATATTCCAGTATGGGTCTAATAAGTGCAGTGTATGTTAATTTCAAAGTTGTAGCATCTGCTCCCCAGTCTTGCCCAGAGATATATTTTAGGATATTTAACCTCTTTCTACACCTCGATTCCAGCAGTTCGATGTGCTTATTTCCAAGAATCTCCTGGTCCATAATAAAACCCAAATATAAATTATATGGTAAGTTGTCGTTAAATAACATATATTTTTTGACTATGTAGACAATTAATTTCGAATTTTAGTAGGCATTTTAAAGATTTAGCTACATAATGAATTTAGGGCACATCAGGAGGTCTTGCGCACGTCCTACCATTTCAAACACATGTGTCCACCCTAGTTAAACAGACGCCATACTACAAAAGAAATATTTTATGAAAAATCCTGCTTTATCAGCATTAATAATTTTACAAAAAAATATAGAAAAATGCGAGTTCGGGAAAACTAGGAGGAAACCAGGAAATTTCGAATGCTTAATATTGAATGGCACGCACGATAACTCAAAGATTATTCAAAATTAAACAGTAAGAAAGCAATACTGATATAATTTGTTTACATTTTGATGTTTTGAAAAGAAAAGAAAAAATCAGCAAGCATTTTTTTCTTGCTTTACCTGAACTCATTTTTTCTATATTTTAAACTTTCAATTACCAAAGAAGGGGAATCAGAATTTGTCATAAATGGATATTAAAATTTCACGAAATTTCTTCATTTTTGACGAAACCATTATCTGGTACAAGCTCCGATCAAATATTTCGTCAAAGTAACGAGATAACTATCGTCACTTCTTCGGGAAAATGAATTTCATCAAGGTAAAGGATTATTTCGTCATTCTAGTGCCGATCATTTCGTCTAGCGAGAGAGATATTTATATTTATAACCGTCGTTTAACAGCCGACTAAATTGCTTGGATTCACGACTACTAATGTTCAACTCCGTATCCTTGCAATTTTGAATCCAATCCAGAAGACAAGGGAACTCCTGGATTGGATTCAAAAGGGGGAAACTATTAAGAGAAATTTGTCTTCGTTAAGGACTTTTTGATGGAACTAACACGCGTTTGCGTTACACGAAGTGGAAAACCAAAAAATAAGCTTTCCTATGGTTAGCCTGACATAAAGGGGACTTTAATCCCTGATCCATCTTCCACTGAGGATATTTTACGTTAACACAGCTGTCTTGGCGAACCAGGTGTGGGATTTTGCCGTGCCTTCTCTGGGATTCGAACCCGGTTCAGCTCATTGGAAGGCGAGTGCTCTATCCCCTGAGCCATCACGACTCAGCTTGAGAGAGAGGGAATACTAGATTACTAGTGATCAGCACAGCTGTGGTGCTTCCATTTCCACAAGAGAGTTGCGTGCTCCAATAGCCTAAGGTTGCCAATTGAGGAGTGCTGGACGGTGGTTATTCTTCTCGTGGTGAAGGAAGGGACGGAATTTTGTAGTGTCAGTGAAGAACCCCCATTCAGCCGGTTATGAGATTGACATGCTAGCCCTCTTAGCTAAAACATATACACAGCTTGAAGAGCTAAGTGGCTTCATAAGGTGTTCACTGTGAGTATTATTCTAGTTTCGTCATTCTAGTTAATAATCTCCCACAATGCATTGTAATGTGGTTCCAAGTGGAGGAAACATTTTCGCTATAGATTTGAGAGTCCACTTTTCTAGCAAACCACGTGATTTCGTGACGGAAGGATTCTTCGAAATTAACGAAGCTGAAAGATTGCTGAATCGTCAAAAGTGATGGTTCTATTTCTGAAAGTTTATGTTACTCATTGCATCTTAGAAATAAAACTCTCATTGTATAAAGGCAGTACATCATTTATTAAGTAACTTATATTTTATATTATGAATATTTTAGAACATATTTTAGGTAACATATTTTAAATTTTCTTGTTGTAAAAATTTCTAAACTTTATTATAAATATTTAAGATATCTTCAAAAAGTAATTTAAAGATGAAATTTTTAAACTAAGAATAGACACATTTAAATGTATAAAATGGGACTAAATCATTCTAAAACGTCGTTAATTAATTACTCAGTAAACAGGGATATTGTTTTAATTTGATGTGTTGCATATTATCATGAAGAGCGAAAAATACTTTTTGCTTAAAGAAGAGCCTTAAAACACACAAAAATATGTAGAAGGAAGACTTTTTTCAGTATAAAGTCGATATAAACATGTAAGAAATTAAAAACAGCCAAGTCAAAAACTATTTTAGTTTCCTTTTCAAATTTTGAGACTTGTAATTAATTTTTTTTAATTATAAATGCATGACCATTTAAGCTTTATAACATCTAAAGGAAAAAATAAAGCTCGAATTCGGCGAATAGTGCATATTTAATAAAGGGTATTTAAACTACATATTTTTCTTGGACGAAACATTTATTTTACGAGATTCATTACATTTATGATAAATGGACCCAGTTTTATTTCAAAAACTGAAATACGTAATCTTTCGAAAGAGCATAAATAATATCCATCAGATATTTTTTTTTCTTCTCAAGCTAATACTTCCAGAAAAACTTTTTCTATGACCAGAAATTGTCTTTCTAGCGTTTCTCGTCAATCGCAATCTTTCTTTCTACGTTTTAGATAATTAATTTCCCACCGTTAATTGACTCACACTGATGCCAATGCTGCTATTACGCTTTGACTTACACTATTTTGCTTTTAAATTAAGCTTTAAAAAGGATATGCTTTAATGCAAACTGTTTTGAAGCAAATTGGCTTAAATCAAACAGGAACTTAACCACATAGGCTTCTGAGTGACGCAATTTAACTTTTTTTCCACATAGATTTAGACCTTCGTGAAAGGGGACGAACCCTCTTTTATTTCTGCTTATATGAATTCTGCAGTAAAAAAATGCGTATTTCAGAAACAGATACATCAAAGTAACTTGTATTGAATTTATTACGTTTTTATTTAAGTAGTTTTCGCAATTCTTGTATTGCCAAGTTGTTTTTATTAAAAGAGTGCCCCTCTGCTATGTTATCGAGAATTATTCCTGTAAAATCTATGAATTTGATTGGCAATAATATTAGAAAAAACCTTATTGGCTAAGTTAGAGTTAAAATCAATGTATTTTGTAACCGGAAATTTAAAATCATCTCTTTTTTCAAAAAGTTTAAATGTAATATTTTTATATGCATTAATATTAAGAGTCAAATCTAAAAAATTTGCTGAAGAATTACTATTATTTGTNCTTTTTCGTCACATATATATATTTAACGGTGTCTCTTTAAAACTATAGCAAGACAGATTTCACCCCCTTCCTTTTTTGTTGCTCTGTAATTCGAAAAATAAATTACTGAAAGTGATCAGCATTTCTAACTTTTCATATCGTGGTGTAATTTAAGTTCGCATTCAATCATTCAAGTGTTAGTCTTATAGAAACTTATATATAGAAACTTAGACATAGAATGATGGTCTTATTTATTCTGGTAGGTATGCCATATAGTTGTTGGTATTAGGTACTCTAGCTTTATTAAAAGAAAGTATTTCAACATATCTATAATTATTATTTATAGGGAAAAGGAAACTCAATTTCTTAAGAAGCTAATGTATATGATTTGATTAATGGAAAATACCTTCCTTTATGGTGGAAATTCCTTTTAATCAAATATTTTCGTTATCCAAATCATGTAAAATACCATAGAATCAAATAATATGTTTTTTTAAACTGATTATGATTAAAAAATAAAATCCCTCCCATAATATGCATGAAACAAATTCAAATTTTTACAATGTGTTTTTCCTTGCTGACTGAAAAAATAAATATAATTCACTAAATACTTCCTTATAACTAAAGCGATATTTGTTAAATTTTGGGCAGCAACTATCAAATTTTGAATCATGAAGCATTGTTCTTTTTCTTCCTCTTCCAAAATATTTATCAGACAAAATCAAATTTTTGCAAAGTGATTTACTTTCCAAAATGAAAAACAAGCATAATTCACTAAATACTTTCTTTTAACTAAAATAAACATTAATTTTCCTTTTTAATAAACTTAGATGTCTTCCTCATTTATCGAATATTAATTTGTCCCAATAAATTTCTTTTGAAGTAGAATTTCCTTTGCCGCCGTTGCATACTAAATGCATATTAAATTCAGAAATGATCAAAACAGATTAGCATATGATTAAGTCGATAATATGTTTTCATTAAACTAATTATGATTATATTTTAAGACTTTGGCTGTTTAATGGATCTAAACGCAAGCAAACTGTGAAGGGCTAAACTGGCCCCCTTTCAGTCTCTTTAGGTATACAGCATTGTTTAGTATTTTTAATGTTTAGATATGAACCGATGTTTATTAAATTTTGCACTGTAACTGTCAAATTTTGCGTTCTCGATAATCATCATCTAATTGGGCCAACAACTTTTGTCATGTCAAATAAAATACCATAGGATTTTGATATAGTTTATGTTTTGTTAAATTTTGTCAAGTTTATAATATGTTTTATTTAATTAATTATGGCTATATTTTAAGATTTCGAGTGTCTAATTGATCACAAACAATATGGGGAAGACCAAACCGGCCTCCTCAGTCTTTCTAGCCATAAAACAATGTTCAGTCTTTCTAGTGCTAAGATATTAGGCGTTATTTGATAGCACAGTAACGGTCAGATTTTGAATCATGAATCACTCTATTTTTTTCAGCCCCTCCCAAAATATTTATCAAATAAATCCAAATTTTTACAACGTGGTTTACTTTCCAGAATGCAAAATAATCATAATTCGCTAAATACTTCCTTTTAACTAAAATAAACATTAATTTTCCATTTTACCAAACTTAGAAGTTTTCCTCATTTATCGAATATTATTTAGTCCCAATAGATTTCAGTTGAAGTAGAATTTCCTCTGCCGCTGGCATAATGCATATTAAATTCAGAAATGAGCAAAGCAGATTAGCATAAATATAGTGTCTTATTCAACAAGACCACTATATCGATACGATTAAGGCTTGTCTAGAACAGCTGACTGATAGAAAATGGAATAGTAGATTCTCCTGGGTAAGAGGTAGATAGAACAATTCTCTTCCATCTTTTGCGAATCATCATTTACAGCTGTTAGTATAGATGGGGCATAGAGCCTCTTAGACATTTTTCAAATATTGTGCCGTGTTAATGAATTTTATGAATAAGTTTTGGGGTAAAGATTTTTAATGAGGTCCGATCTAAATGATAAAGCATAGTTTATCAGTAAACAATAGGGTAAGTTTTATATCTTAAAAACTTGATTGTTCTGTCATAACAATGTAAGAGAAATTCAATTGTGTACGTAGCCCTAATTTAATAGCTAAGGTATTAAGTCATTTTCAGTTGAATAGTTAAGTTTGTTTAAAAGAGAATTATTAAAATTTTCCACCGTGAGCTTGTGTTTAAATTCAAACTATAATGCAAGTAGACAGTAACAGCAAAAAGATACTGTTTAATTATATATAACATATTGAATAGATTGAAAATTCTACTTAATCTTTTTTATTTTAGTAAATCAATTTCAATTTATAACTTTAAATTAGTTTCTAAATAAAGGAGTGCGTTATTTCAGTGCAATTTTTAATACTCAGCCCACTAGGAAAATTGTTTATTAATGAGGTAAGTTAATCAAGAATCTATACATTTAACCATACTATAAAGTGCATACCATTGTCGAAAATACATAATAATTGTCTGCATCTATAATGAATTTAATACATTATATAAAACAAAAGATTTGGTTTGATATCCCAACCTAAAATAATTTTAGTTGAAGTATGCAGTAGGAAATCTTGAATTTAAAAAATACTTTAAATTGAGGTATGAAGTAAAAAAAATACATTTTATTCATTACTTTTAAAGAGGAATTTTTCTATTTATTATTTAACATTCATCTAAAATTCGAAAACAAAATAAATATAACAAATATTATTTTCTTTTCGAACAAGTATTTTTTGGAAAAATGTTCCCAGTATCATCAGTCATGAGATTTTATTGGTTTTATATTTTTAATGCGATGGTCAGACTAGAATTGAATAACAATATTCAAAGCTCTCAATAAATAAATCTGCACTGTAAAGCATTTAGTGTAACTCAACACCGAAAATGGTGACAAATATTTACTAACTAAACTGACAAATAATTAACTTAAATGAAAAAGTGAATCAACATGCTTAACTCTTGGATACAGTGATTCACTACACCAATGCCTTTTTACACAAAGAAGTTGCGATCTTTTTTGTTATTCTATAATACAAAAATTTATAATTGTAGTAAGAAAGGTTGCAGATAAGAATCAGTAAAAGTTTTTATAAACCCTTTAAATTGTACCCTGTAATTAATTGTAATAAACTCGAATGAATGCTCCATTTAGTGTAAACTTCCTTCTTCAAATTTTTGGGCTGCTCTACATCAAATTCGGAGAGATATTAAATCACAGTTTTTACAGTGTAGCGAAAACAGCAGCGAGGCAAATTTGAATTTGACTTAATTGAGCGAATATGGATACATTTCTAAAAATTCCAATCCACGTTGCACCTAAAATTGGTATTCATTTGCTGGCTACATACAATGGAGCTAAAGTTGACTCAAAACGTTGAAATATTTTTTAATGCATTTTGTTATTAAAAAAGTGCTTCAATTTCGAATCATATATTGGTATTTTCACTAGCTTCATATATCAGTAGAAAGTTGCACCAAAGATAGGATTTTTGAAGAAGCAAAACACATATTTTCATTCTTTGCTTTTTTTCTTTTATAAAAACAGAGGAAAATTGCACCATTATTAGTATTTTTAAAGCACTCAAATGCAGTCAACGGTAGTTTTTTACCGTAATAAAACTATTTACCGTCAGTAGGTTATTTTATAATATACCTCTAACCATTTTATACCGCCAACAAAATTTAAAAAGGCAACATAAAAGACATGAACTTCAATTCATGCAAATAAATCCATGCATTTACCTGCCTAAATAACTTGATACTTGAAAAATGCATTAATCGTCTCGATACACCGAGACCGAGTTGCAAAGAAAACATGGCGTCGTAAGCAGTGCATTATTCAGTTTACAGTCACCGTCAAAGTTTTGCATCTTTGACCAAATTATGGTGAAGTCAATTGCATCATTCTTCACAATTTATGGTGTAACTAAATTAAAATAATCTTTCACTTAACTAAACTTTGGGATAATGAGAAACTTTGCTCCAAATACTGATTAAAGGTTTACAGAGTTTTTCACAGTGTAGAAATTAATTATTATAAAATTATTTAATACAATTGGTAGATAGTTTAAAATAATGCATATCTATTTTTCAAAATTACACAACAAGAAACATACATACACTTTTGCTTTATTAGATGTATAGCAAAGTGCAAAAACTTTGCAACTTTGAACTAGATTTAGCGACAACAATCTAACAAAATACGCGAAGTACCCTTTAAATTATATATGAACATTAAATAACATTAAATTAAATATTATATATTTAGTGTTAATTCAGTTGTTCAATATGAAATTTAGAAAGATATTACGTTTCAGTTATTTCAGACTTTTGCGTGAAAATTAATAGAGAATAGTAATAAAGTAGCCTCTTAACTTTTTCGTCACGTATGCAATTTATTTAGTTAACAATCTACAATATTTTAGCTACTACTCTTTGATTTGCGAAAGTTAAGTTTCGATCATTGTGTATAAATCAATCAATCAATTTTACGTTCTCTGCTTCAAAATTGCGATGTTGCAATAATCAAATCCTTTTTTTTAAAAACTTTTACCTATGATGCTTAACTGTGGATCTTTAGGGAAAAATGATTTAGAGGCTATGACGAAACTTTCTTCATGAAAAGAAAATCCCCAAAAGAAATTCATGAGTGCAAGTCACATGCCTCGCGTAATAATAACTTCATAATCCTATATAAAAACTGTCGCGATACTTTGGGAAGGGAGGACTTCAGCACAGATGACACGGAACGGAGTATAGGGCCTCTGGCAGTGTCAGAAGCATAAAACGTGGAATAATGGATTAGGTTTAGGACTAGGTATAGTCTTAATGGGACAAGCTCAGAACTTGCCAGGCACTCTCATAAACTAGGATTCTTCAAGAAAGATGAATGTTCAATAAAAATATAACAGAAGTATCAGGAATTTCAAAGGAGAGAATAAGAACGAGTTCAAAATGGGAAATTGTTTACCTTTTTTTGCCCGGAACAAACTAAGACAATGACTCAACAGAAAACGCAATTTCTTGGAACATCATGAATGAAGTTATACTTAAATTATGTTTAAATATAACTTAATTATATTTATCATATTAATATATTTACAAGATTCAATAGTGAATAAAAATCCTATTTGCTATCCGAATGCGTAGAAACATATCCGATAGTTTAGAGGATTGTAATGTGTAAAAACACATCAAATAGTGTCGAGGATATTATAGAGATAGGAAAGCATAGAAACAATATAGTATAGTTTAGAGGATTGGAAAGTGTAAAAACAATATCGAATAGTGTAGAGGATATCATAGAGGATTGGAATGTGTAGAAACATATCGTTTAATTTTACTGCAACCCATATATGGTTAAACTTGCACAGAAATATTGACTTAAACACCATATTAAGGATAAAACTACGTTCTGGGTGTAATCTGTAATCTAACTCAAGGTACCGATATTGAACCAATTTTTTGCAGTGTTCAGCATATAGTTTGCTGAACCATACTTTTCTGTATATTTGTTCATAATCTTTAATTTTTGTAAGAAATAATTTTTAACTTTAAGCGCAATGTTCTGCGCAAATAAGTGTTTTTCTTTAAATATATATAATAGCTTAACAAAGATTATTTTGACTCGATTACTAGAAAAATTCAAAATTGAAGGACAGAATAATAAGAAAAAATTATATTGCACCCAACTCGAACAGCATTACTTACTCAAAATGGCAGAAATTAACCGGTATAATAAAACTAAGTTTTTGTAAGAATAGTTGAGGGAAAATTGGAAAATATATAAAATAAGCAGAAACAATTCCTAGAATGCTGCATGTCCCTGGAGCCCCAAAAATCATTGATGAATAGTTCACTTAAACCAGGGATGGGCAAACTACGGCCCGCGGGCCAACTGTGGCCCGCCGGAAGGTTTTATCCGGCCCGCGGATGGAATTTTAACTTGCTGATCTGTGGCGAATATAAACAATATACATCCATTTTCTTGTCTACTTCGTTTAAAGTNAAATCAATGAAAAAAAATTCAAAATTGAAGGACAGAATAATAAGAAAAAATTATATTGCACCAAACTCGAACAGCATTACTTATTCAAAATGGCAGAAATTAACCGGTATAATAAAACTGGGTTTTTGTAAGAGGGAAAGTTGGAAAATATATAAAATAAGCAGAAACAATTCCTAGAAAGCTGCAGGTCCCTGGAGCCCCAAAAATCATTGATGAATAGTTCACTTAAACTCTCGAAGCTTAAAGCATGTTAGAATGTTTCTGATACCTGTACCTGCAAAAATAGTTCTTTTTATTGAATATCGCGGGGATCAAATGATTTTCTCAGCAAAAAAGTATAAATGTAAAATTTTTGAAATTCCGAATAAATAATTTTGCATTTAAATTTACAAGCTCAAATTTCTTAACAATGTATTTTACCTACATCAGAATAGCATCCTAACTACTCGTCAATTCAATTAAAACATTTTCTGAAAAAGAAAATTACATCAAACATTGGAAGTTTTCATCCTTTGCTTATGATTCGCAAAAAGTCCAAATACTTTAATAACTTGGAAAGAAAATTTTCAATACTTAATCATTGAATGTCATTTTTTTCTTAAAGTAGAATATATAATTTAGCAAAATGCTGTAGAGGTCTTGTTTTTCTTGCCAAACTAAAATATATAATAGCTTTACAAAGATTAGTTCGACACGATTGCGTAGTAAATTCAAAATTGAATCACAGAATAACAGGAAAAGATTAGATTTTGCATAACTTAGCATTACTTGCTCAAAATGATAAAATCAACCGGTGTCATTAAACTTGTTTTACGCAAGAACAATATTGGAACACAAACAAAATAAAAATATAGAATTCCTTTCATGCTGCTGATCTCTATAACGCGTTTGAATCTTTGAGAAATTATTTAATTCCCCATTACTTAAACGTGTTGAATTTTTTTCTGTTACCAACCTAGTGCAAAGCGATTTTTTATTCAATATCACAGGGATAAAATAGTTTGCTTAGCAAGAAAATATAAAGGTGAAATTTTTAGAAATTCTGAATAAATTATTTAGCACTAACTAAATATAGTAGTTAAATTTCTTAACAATTTATTTTAACCTAATCAAAATAGCATTCCAACTAATCACCAATTCAATGAAAACATTTGCTTTAAAAATACAATTTGATTACGTCAAACATTGAAAGTGTTCATACTTTAGCTTACACTTCTCGAAATGTCTGAATACTTTAATAACTTAGAAAGAAAATCTTTAGGACATAATCGATGAGTCCCATTTTTTCTACAAGTAGAATATATAATTCAGCAAAAAGCTGCTGAGGTCTTGTTTTCTCGTCAAATTAAAACGTATAATACCTTTACAAAGATTATTTTGACACGATTGCTTAAAAAATTTAAAATCGAAAGACAGAAAGAGAAGAAAAGATTATATTGCGAAAATTCAGACAGCATTACTTGCTCAAAATGACAAACCCGTGTTACTAAACCAGTTTTACGCAAGAATAATATTGGAAAATAAACGAAGTAAAAAGATAGAATTTCTATCAAGCTACTGATCCTTGTAATCAGAGAGACTCCTAGAGAAATATATAATTTAATTCCCCAAGACTTAAACATATTGGATTTTTTCTGCTACCCATCCCCTTCAAAAACGATTATTTTATTGAATATCACAGGGATAAAATAGTCTGTTTAGCGAAAAAGTATACAGGGAAAATTTTCAGCAATTCTGAATAAATTTATTAACACTAACTAAATTTAGTAGTTTAAATTTCTTAGCAATAGATTTTACTTACATCAAAATAGCATTCCAACTAATCACCAATTCAATTAAAACATTTTCTGTGAAAAAAAAAAAGAAAAAAAAAACTAGATTACTCCAAACAATGAAAGTTTTAATCCTTTTGCTTACGCTTCTCAAAAATCCAAATACTTCAATAACTTAGAAAGAAAATTTTTAGGACTTAATCATTGAATCACATTTTTTTAAAAGTAGAATATATAATTCAGCAAAAAGCTGCAGAGGTCTTGTTTTTCTCGTCAAATTAAAAAAAAAGAAGCCTTTTTCTTCATCTTTCCTTCTATCTGAGAGAAAGAAAGCACGTCCCAAAATCCCTGAATACATTAAGATTGCGTTAAGAGTCATCTGAAGAAAAGTTCTCCAAGTTGATAGTTGGGAATTGTATAAAAAGAAGTAGGTATATTTTTTAGATAATGGATTCTCTCGCAATTTTTATTCTGTTTCAAACCAGCGAGTTTTCCCTCTTTACCTCAGTTCTTTTTACACCAAAGCAAACAAAACTAGAGACAAACTTATGTAGTCCATACATTAAAACAAATTTTTTTTTTGCTTGTCTTTGCGAAATATTCGTTTTTGCGCATCCATTTCTCTTAAAATCTCATTTTTGGAGAATTTTTCTCGTCTGCAAGTTTAGTATTTTCATTTCTTTCTCTACGGTTATATTTCTCTGAAACGCAATCAAAAATGCATATCTTATAACAGAATAATTCATCTAAACTTGTGAAAATTTATTATAAAAGAAAAATAGCTTGAAAAAAAATATTTAAAAGTAGCACCGAGCTCCCAAATTTGTTTAAGAAATATATATATATGTAGGAGAAAAATAAAAAAAAATAAAAACATTGGATGAAAATCAATGAAACTTAGAAAAAAATAACTAAAAGATATAATCTTGTCATCAGCTCACCCGATTATATTCACAGAAATCGTGGTTTCTGATATTGTGATAATATATCCACAGCAAAATATACCAATACAATAGCTTGAGGAGCAAAAAAAAAAAAAACTAACTATTCAAAAATAAAGTTTACTTCATTTTCAAATAGGTTTTTTCCCTTTTTAATTTTTACATTTTTTTAAATTTTGCTTTTCACTGAAGCAAACTATTCATGCTCAAAAATTTTGAACAGATTTAAGACTTAAATGCTCACCGGAAAATGGAAAGTAATTAATAGTGCGTTGTAATAGCCTATAGGTTCACTGCTGTAGAATATGAAATGTGTTTATAAAATTTATTTTCTAGCATTGTATTTTAGATGAAATTAAAATTACACCGGTAAAGTTTTTGGGGAAGAGTACTTAATACTTTATATTTGTCATAATATGTATTTTTATAAAAATTATTATTTGTCTTGGCATTTTCCATTATTTATAAAGAGCGTTAAAAGATCGTTAGCTTCCACGTCCACGTTTAATCAAGCAATCAAACTGATAATAGATGTAACTGATAATTGATAATAGATTTTAATAGATATTTTCATCTCCTCTATTTTCACTAATCATTCGAAAGATGTAGAACAAGTTTTTGTTTCTTCCCCGCTTAATTTTTTTTGTGTCACTTAATCAGCATAATAATTGTTTCACAAGAATTCCAAAAATATTCATCAAGGCTGGTCATTACGGATCACCTAGTTTAACTAGGTATTTTACCGAAGCAAGAAATTTCAGTCCTGCTGTTTTGGTCCCGCCGTTTCGCTCTGGTTTGCCGAATCGGTACTATAGCCATTTTTTTTTCTTTTAGATATTGAAGTTTTAAAATTTTTTATCAAATATGTAAAAAAAATTCCTTTTAATGATCCTTATTTATATTTTATTAGTTTTTAGCTGCTAATGCTTAGCTTCTTTATAAATATTTTTTTCGAGGAATTTATTATTTAGGTATTTATCACTAGAGCTGCTCAATAGGCTATTGGCGACGATCTGGGAAAAATCCCTGACGATGATCCGAATACATACCATAGTAAATTTAATCCCCTGGAGAGGGGATGGCTCCCCTGCTTTGATAGCCTGACGACCTGCGGCGAGGTCGAGCACTTTACGGTAGAACAGTTTAACGAGGACCGACACCGTGCACCCTCGGTTCTGATGCAGGATGATCAAAATGGTCACCCACCCGCTTACTGACTGTAGCCAGTGATGCTTGATTTCAGTTTTCTTCTGGGAACAGTGTCTCTATGATCAGTCCATTGCCTGACCTTCGAGGAGGGAATTATTTGAAAAGAGTTTCCAGATTGACCGCGTGAGGGTAGTTAGAATAGAAATCCTTATTTATTCATTTATCTGTTTACCAAACTTTGCAATCATAATGCAATATCACGTAATAGCTTGTACGATTACATAAATAATGACATACAAAAAAAGGATAGTTTTATCGAAACTTAAAAAAGTTTTTTTTTTCTAATTTATTAGAAAATTGTCGCAATTTCTTGTAAATATTCTTAATAATTTGGACCTTTAATTTCACATTTAATATTTTTTAAATGCTTACTAACCAATTAAAATTCTTGCTTTTCTGTAAAAGGAAATAATAAATAAGCAATTTAATAAACTAAAAAGAATATATTTAGAGCAATTGAAACTTAAATACAATATGTAAGAGTAATAAATAAAATATAAAAGTTATAAAATATTATTAATTTAATAATGATTATATAAATAGGAATATCTGGATGAAGTAATAAAGGAATGAAGTAATAAATGAATGTCTATATCACGAGAATTAGTTATAGACGAATTGAATTAGTAACGGGACTGAATTAGGAAGGGGCGGAAACGGCACCAGGACCGAAATGACCGGACCGAAATGTCATGGACAGGTATTTAATAGTATATCGGTTGTCACAATAAGAAATACTGGTTATTATTTTATTATTAAATTAGCTTATATGAACCCTATGAATCCTAGTTAGCTCTCTAAGATATAAAAATTTGCCAAAATCAAAGCACACGCACAAAAAATCTTTTTTGAAGAAAATGGAAACTTGTAATTTCGAGTATTTCCCGTCAATAAAATATTCAAATAATTTTTCACTGAAAGCACTAATGAAGAGAAAAATATATCTTGTTAACAATTTATTACTAAAATCTTGTCTTATGGCACTCGTCAATACTAACAAGCCTATTTTAAGACAGAGAGGAGCGCTTCTTCTTGTTTTTTCAGTGGCGTCATCTATCGGCAAGAATTCGACTTCTACCACACACATACGTCACAAGTCGTTTAGAGAGGACGCATTCACGAACCATCCATCCATCTGCAGATCGTAATTTTGGCCTGAAACAGAGTATAATCAATCTCATATTCAATACCCTCAAAGGTAATGATTTTTTATGGGAACTTGGAGAAATTTGTGACCCCGACAGAGTTAGCGTGCACCAGTCACCATTTTGAACACGGTGAGTCTACGATCAGCGGGTATCGAACTCATCGTCTCTTGGACATTGGCCCAACGTCCTACCAACGAGGCTATCCCGGCCAATTGAATTGGTAACGGGACTGAATCGGAAAGGGATCGAAATGCAAACGGGACCGAAACGACAACGGAACAGAAACGACTATGAGACGGAAACGACGGGACCGAATATCAGGGACAGTTATTTCATTGTGTATCAGTTGTCGCAAAAAATGCTTGTTAATATTTTATTATTAAATTAGCTTATATCTTACCCATTGAATCCTTGTCAGCTCTCGAGAATATGAAAATTAGCGAGGATCAAAACACACACACACAAAAAAAAAAAAAAATTCTTTATCGGAGAAAATGGAAACTTGTAATCTCGAGTATTTCCCGACAATAAAATATTCAAATTCTTTTTCACGAATACCATTGGTGGAGGGAGAAAAAATCGCTTTTAAAGTGTACTCCCAAGCCTTATCACTTATTTACCTGATGTGGCATCCTTCATTCATCTTCAGCCCGCTACGTAAATGGAATGTTCCAATCCAAGAAAAAGAAAAAAAAATGTGGTAGAGTTCCTAGTAGAATAATGACTGTAAGGTTTCTTTTCTCAAAATGGGTTTTCCTCGCGAATTTTTCAGATGCATTTTAGATTCTTCTTTCCGATATAGGTTCTGCACCTTTTTTGGAACATACATAAATGAGATAGTTCCATTTCAAACAGCGGAAATAGGAGAAGACTCGAGCGTTTATTCGATTAAATATTAATGAACTTAAGTTTGATATAGAATACAATGCTACCGCATGCTATCCATTTATGTAATAGTTCGTTTTGTTTATCATCGATGTTTTCAATTTATAAGTAAAGTTTAAATGCCTAGATTTTGCTTTTCTTTCTTAAAATCGTTGTTGTTGGATAAGTAACGGCTTATGTTTTTTATAAATATTTATGAGTTTGCAAAAAAAGAAAAAAAAATGCTTAAAAAGTTGATGCTTTGAAGAAATCAATTAAAATAAAAATTAGATTTACAGTTTCAACACATAATAGCTTAAAAACTGTTATAGACAGCAAAGTGGTGTTATAAAGTAGCGAAGAGTTGAGTAATATTAACTTTATTCATTAACTTTATTAAAGCACTGCCAGCTAATGACATACTTGAAAGTAAAGCTTATGTCTTGACAAATTTAGTAAAGAAACAGCGATAAATCTTTATTGTTTAATTACGCATGTTCTGCACAGTTTAGTTACTAACAATCACAGTTCTCTACAGCAGCGGTTCCCAAATGGTGTCCGCGATACCCTAGGGTTCCATGGAGGGGTCATTGGGGTTCCAATTGCAAATACTTCTTTCTAAGCAAATACTGTTTTTTTTAACTTATAATTGTTTTCCTATCTATTCAGTTTTTAGGGAATTATTCAAGCAAAATGTCAGTGCAAAACATAGAACGATTTAAAGAAAAGGATTCCGCTAGTATTTTCCATTAAGCTTTTCAAAGCACGATTTTTTAAGCTTTTGCAAAGCTAAGAGATCTGCAATTTGCAATTCGTCCTAGTTCTTGGACTGCAAGGTGGTCCATTGCAGCAATGAACAGTGTAAATAGTTCATTTTTGACGAATTCGGGTAGTTGGCGAGAGATTATGAGATGGAATATTACACACATAATACATATAATAAATACACAAATAATAAATTTCAAACTGATATGTATTTTTCTGCTTACCATTCTTCTTCGTCTTTATTTAAGCAAAAACAATAATTCAGCTTATTAATTTTCCTTTCTAAACTTGACTAGATTCCCATCCAGACTCGGGAATTCAACTGTCTGACTTAATACCGAATTTTAAGAATATTATTGATAAATCCAAAGAAAAAAATTAATTTAAATGTCCACATTGAATATGATGGTTATCAGAATTTATTAACTGAATTTAAAATGGTTATCAGAATTTATTTTTTAGGTTAATGTGGTTGCAACTGCTGATGAACTTTATTAAATCGGAGATCCGGCCCATAGAAGGTCGATCATTTAGGGTTCCGCAGCTGGAAGAAATTAGGGGTCGCTGCTCTACAATGCTTAAGAAAAGCATTCGTATGTGAATGAGCTATATGTCACAAGAAAGTGCTCGATGTCTTGCATTTCAAGATTAGGCAAATGGTCGCAAATAATGCTAGAATTTAAAAAGTGGCTGCTTTCACGAAATTGAGCAATATAAAATCTAGATTTACAGTGCATAAAATATAGATTTACAGTGCATAATATTCCAAAAAACTGTTACAGTCAGCAAATTGGAATTATAAAGTGGCTTTGAGTTACGTCAAATTTAACTTGGGTCATTAAATTTATTGAAACACCACTTACTAACAAACAGGAAATTAACATTTTTATCTTGACAGATTTATTGCGCCCTCTCGTTAAAGTGCGTAAATTTTGCACACAGTTGTTACTAACAACTCCGGTTCAGAGCTTAATCACGTGAATGTGTGACGTGTTATGTGAAAGTGTTAATCCAGATATGGGAAATAGTCAATTGTAAATTTATTGAATGTGATGATTTTTTTACGGAAAAGCACATTTTTACTGTTATACCATTAGTTACGTATTCATACGTGCAAGTTTAGAAAATCGGGTCTAAACCAATTTTCTTTTTCGGCGTTTCCCAGTGGTTGAGAAAAAAAGTACTACCTGCTTGGCAGACATTAAACATTTTATTATGATTGAAGAATGTTTATACTTAAAAGTGTAAATTTCACCCTGATGAAGTTAATATGAGGGAAAAGAATATTTATTGAAACTTTTACAGAAGTATTAAAAGTATTTTCAATAATATGCTTTCATTTACAAAAACGTTACACAAATCCAGAGACAGACATTGTTTTAGTAATATAACGAAAAAAATCGAAAGAATTTCTGCTACAAAAATTTCCAAAATAAAAATTCCGCTATCGAGAGAAAGAATAATTTTTCTTAAATTACTATGGTCTAAATAATGTTTTACGTGCATATAAAACTTTTAGAATTTTCTAAAGCGAGGAAATCTAGTTTTTGATTTCTTAAACAATAAGAAAAGATCAATGCAAATAAATTCGCATTTATTTATTTTTCTCAATTTCAAAGTCACAATAAATTCCATCAATAACCAATAGTACAATGGTAGACATAAATTAAATAGTCAACTCATGTCTATAAACCAGATAACAATTCTTTTATTATCCGAAATATCTTTTGTCAGAAACTTAAACCCGAAAAATAGCTGAAGGCAAAAAAGAATATCCAAAAGCATCATTGATGAAAGAACATAATCTTTGAAACTGTTAAAGGCCCTTTTAAAAGCACTTGTTTGCATACTTCCATTTTGCTAACAAAGCACATTATAAAATCAGAGCTCTCCGAATAAGTACTCTGACACAGCGATTATCACAGTATCGTTATCAGAACCACCCCTTTCCTTATTTCTCTTCCCCACTTGACATTCTCCCAGAACTCCCACAAAACCGGACACTCATGTCAGTGTGCACGAAAACTCTCTTCTGTGGTTCCGACACTTTGGAATTAACCCAACAGTTAGAGGTTAACCAACCGTGTTTCGGATGTTCGCTCCTCTGCAGTTTCCGTAACATAACTGTCGCACCAAATGATTTATCAGCTATTTGCCAATCTAATGGGAAACGTTTACGTCGACGCGATAATTGAAACGTATGTTTATCATTTCCAATCTACAGAGGATATGCGAACTATAATCAACTTATTTTACTATGTCTTTCTTTATTATTTCTAAATAAAACCAAAAGGCATTTTGACAGAGTTAAACAACGAAATGTGTTATTAAAGTAACTTTAAATTAGTTATTTTGTATACTTTCGTGTAGATCCTTTGAAGATACGCTTTTAAGTACTGTTCTTCCAAAGAAGTATTGTCATTTGTTAAATTGTTGTTATTAAAACAGGAAAATATCGATTTGTTCTAAGATTTTAAAATTCATTTCTTTATTCATCGTCATATGAGATTTTTAGCGCATTCGTGAACTAACTCTCTGGATGTATAAAGTACAACAGCGTTAATAAAGTACAAATTTTGTTAATTAAATAGACATATTACAGTTTTTGTTCTACTGAAAAGAAATTTTTGAAGTGTCTAAGAGCAAAATGTCAGAAGGAAAGTAACGAGATAAACATTTTGATTAAGAAAAAGGAAGTTAAAGCAAGGGGGGAATGAAATAAGAAATATGCATGAGGGGGTACTGAATGTTAAACTAATTTAGAATAGAAACTTAAGAACATGAAGCATACTTAAAAAATCAGTATATGAAATGATCTTTCGTCGCTCTACATAATTAGAATTTCAATCATAGGTTTGAATTTTCTTCTTCTAAGACATTTCAAATCTACTTTTCCGTTACCAATCTTGACTTCCGAAAATCATTCCATATTCGGAAAAATTTAATAAATTTAGTTAATGGCATCTTGGAAATCCATTCTAATTAACTTTCATCACTTTCAACCTGGAGGTTCTACCCACTTACTTCTCTTTTCCTGCTGGTTAAAAAACTTTTTTTTCTTATTGTAACGTGTTTATCTCGTCACTCTTGTATTGAAATTTAGAGTTTAGACGCGGATGAAGGTTCTTGTTTAAAGAAAAGAAATTATAGTACGTCCACTTCTGTATCTTTGTCTGTGCTTTATTCACGTTGTTTTACTTTATTGATATCAAGCACAAAGCAAACCGTAACCACATTTGGACAACCCTTATTATCTTCTTATTGCATTTTCATATTTCCTTAACAATCGATTTTAGTGCAACTTCAACATATTTCTCCGATTGCAGTCGATATAATATAAGTAAATTATAATAATTTTTTTTGGAGTTACATATCTAGGCCTTTCTTTTATTAATTCTAAATTAAATTAAAGGCCATTTCTGAATGAGTTATAGTATGTTATCAACAAAATATGTTGTCAAAGTCTCTTTAAATTAGTTATTTAGTATACTTTCATGGTAAACTGTGAAAATGTGCTTTTAAATATTGTACTTCAGAAGTAGTAGTGTCATTTCTGTAATTGATGTTGTTAAAAGAGGAAACTGCCGAATGTTGCTCTTTGATTTTAAAATTCATCTCTCTATACGAAAACTTCAGTGTGGTGAATTATCCAAATTTCTCTTTCTGATTTCGCGTTGAGAGTTGATAAAAGTATTAAATAAATTTCGCGACTATTATCGGATGAATTAAACACTACAATCTATTCAGATTTAAATGCCTAGATAAAGTTATACACTTATTAGAAAACTCAATAATATTAAATAGTCTACGAAGTTTCATTCTAAATTATTTTTGTTTTACTCACTATTGCTTAAACGACGAATTACTAACTTTCTGGCAAAATTTTGCAGAATGTAGCTTCCACTGCACAACTAATTTTACTTGATGTTAAATATAATATGAATCAAGCGTATTTTTTACTTTATTTATTATCGCCTTTTAGATCAAACATGACGAGGTCTAAAATTAAATTGAAGTCTTTTTTTTCTCTGTATAATCTTTGATGCAAATTACCTTTTTGACCAAATGTTTTTATATATGTATGTAAAGTGCTTACATGGAGCGTCATGACCATTATAAATACATTAAGGATCCCTTTTAAAAATGAATGTTAAACGTTTGAGGACTCAGATTAATAATCAAGTAACGAAATAAATAATGTGTTATAAAATCTGACAAACATTATAGAGGAAGGCATTAAAAATATCAGAACCAGTTTGATCACTCGATGAAAATGTAAAGTGTTTCTAACAATCGTATTTAAACTTCTAAATTTTTCTTCCAGTAATTAAACTGGTTTTGATATTTTTAATCCCTCTTACCACACGTATGATTCTCCAGGCGTTCATAAAATTTTCCATTTTTCTTCACTTAAATATATTCCGCATGTATTTGCGACATCTCTATTTTATATAACATATCTACACTTATCAAATTGCATTACATTACATTACATTACGCTATACTATACTATACTGTACTGTACTGTACTGTACTGTACTGTACTGTGTTGTTTTGTTTTGTGTTGTGTTGTGTTGTATAATGCTATATCATATCATATCATATCATATCATATCATATCACATCATATTATATTATATTAAGATNATTATATTATATTATATTATATTATATTATATTATTTGAGTGCACATAGTCTTGTACTTTGTATTTGACAAGGATGCTAACAATAAAAATCTATCTTATACGAAATAATCAATGCATAGGAAAATTATTGTGAATGGTAGTTGACTATTTGGTTTGCTTTCCATACTTTTCCATTGATTAACATATGTTTACAAGTTTCAATGCTGACTAAAAAACATGAAAATGACAATTTTGTTCCTTGGTCTTGTCTTGTCTTGCAGTTTTTACCTTGTGTCTCACTGTAATTTCATTAAAAAACTCTTGCTTCGAATGTGCAAATGAAAGAATAAAGTAGATAAAAATGAGATTAAAGGATACGTGTCGCTTCTCATTCTGTATTAAATAAGTCTAATTCTGAAACATACTGGTTTAAAAATAACTAATTTTTAAATTCAAATGAATAAACTTCTCGGAAAATATATGATTAAATTGAATTAATTTCTTCCAAGATGAAAATATTTCCTTTATTTCCGAAAAAAATTACTCAGCATATTAGAAACATGTGTTTTACCTGTTATCACTAGTACTAGTTAATTTGAAGAAATTGAGTTTTTTTATTATTTTTTTCACAAATGCACTAAGTACTAAAAGCTTTATATAATTCATTTAAACAGAATTTCAGAAAAAAAAATCATTAGTTTTCCTTTATTTTTAAATTTTTTTTTTTAAGAAAACTTTTTTTGTTTTTACACTGATATGCTAATAGAGTTTTTTTAAACTAATTAAAATGGAAGATAACGAAAAATGTTTCGTAATTCGTAGGATTTTCTTTTTTTATTTTTTCATGAACGAATCGTATAACTAATTTAAAATAGAGCATAGGAACTAATACAATTACTATTTGAATTTTTTTCTTTGATTCAGCAAATAATCCTTTCCCAGTTTCTAATTTATATATAAACTATTTTTATCTATTTATTTATCTTAACCAGTAAGAAATATATTCATTTAAAGAGATTTAATTAACATTCGATTGAGAATACAAATTCTTTGTTGTAAGTCTCGTGTACTAGTTAGAGAGGAAATTAAGAAAAAAAAAGGATGGTGATAAAAAAAGTGTTTCATCACAATTTACTTATATTTTTCTTCATCATGAATCACAACATTTTAGCAATTGTTCATGTTTCTTTTTACTAATGACTAGCATTTGCTAATATGGTAAAATTTGTTTTCAAATTTTGTATAATTTAAAAATCACTAATGGAGAAGAGTTTTTAACACAAAAATGTCTTGAAATGCTCTATTGAAATAAAATAAAACTTTTGTGGAAATTATTTGAGAAAGATGCTTTAATAACTTTTTTTAACTTTTAGTTTGTATTTTTTTTCTTTTTGAAGTGAATAAAGGTAAGGTACTTTTGGGGGAACAAATCACTCTAGAGCCTTTCATGAGCACCTTTCATTATTTTAAAAATAGCCTTTCCTTACCTTATTTCAGAGAAATTTATAGGAGCAATTAATTAGCACAAAAATTTGAAATTTTTGCTGAAAATAATGAATAATATTTATCTGAATGAAATCTATTCTTTTCTAATCATAATGGACAATATTTCTCTGAATGAAAGGTTTTAGCTCAAATTGTTATCACCAGAAGTCCTTTAAACTTAACAATCCGTCATACAAACGTAAATTTATTGTATTACCTTTCACTAGAGGAATATTGAAGTGATTTTTAAGTTTAGAGGTTTTTTAAAGATTTGACAATGGTTAACCATAAAGCACACATTGATCTTAAAAGCAGCGTTTTCCGATGCATACGTAGTAAAAAATAACTGAATTCTACAGAAGAAAACATATTTTTTCCAATTTTGTTTCCTAAGGATACATATTTTTTTCCTATTTTTAATAGTTACCCGTGTGCTGCAAAATATTCCAGTTTTTTTAGGCTTTCTCTGTATATTTGATAGTTTAAAGCTGTTTTACACAAAACAGTTTTTCTCCGTTTTTCATCCTAATCATAAGCGAATTGAAACTGCTCTGAATTCTAGTTTTTGCCAGGCAGTTTTGCTTACCATAAGATAACATGACATTTTTTACAAATTATACTGTTATTTTCTATTCCTGCTCTTACTTTTCCGCAGTTATTTTGAGGTTTTTAACATCATATAAATAAATTTGTGATTCAATTTTGTGAAATCGATACACTGCCTAATTATTATCTGTTATCAGATATAATTTTTTGGTAAGTTAAATAAATTGCCAGGCATATTTATAAGAGTGGACTGCTATAGTTTAAAACTTTTTTACTCTTAAATCCTATTTCAATATGTAAGACTTTTAAGATAAGGACAGCTTGTGATGCGAATTCTGCTCTTAGCTCGCTCTAACAACAATGCTGAAATAGTTATTTTAAAGATCCTTTTTTGCTAAAATAATGGAGATTTTTTGTTAAAAAACATTACTTATCTGCTTAATAACCATGCGTCCAATTAAAAAAAAACAGTATTTTTCTAGGAAATAAACGGCTTTATACTGTCACAGTGTCTGACAGTTTTCTTTTCGTAAATTTAACGGATTTTTTTTAACAGCTTACTCACATTTTCTAAATCATAAATTGATTCAACTAAGAATAAATGCAATAATCTGTAAGTTGCTTTTATTTAAAACTTTTCAAGATCTGTATATGGTCAAAAAAAGGCAAATATATAATCTATGTCAGAGAACGAAATAATTTATAAGATTTAGGCTAACTATTTCAGTTTGCTCTTAAAAATTATAGTTCAGTTAAAAATGTATTAATATCAACTGCCTGTTTGAAATAGTTTGTATGCTTATAAATCTTTATTTTCACTTTTTTTAAATCAAGTTGTTAAAAATATTTGCAAATGTATTTAATATTTTTACTTCAATAGCCTTAATTTCAATGAAGCAGAATAGTATTCGGTTGTACCGAAAGTAATTTCATTTCTTTAATGAAAATTAAAGGCGCTTTTCTTTCAGCCAATAAGTATTTTATTGAAGCATGTATTATCAATTCTGCCCAAATACCTTTTGACATTTTTCTACCCCTAGAAAGAATCCACTCGCGTAAGATCTTCTCCTTGCTGGCCAAAAATTGAAAAAGTTGATTTTTGATCTCTTTATTTAAAGTAAAGGTTATACCAACAAAAAAGAATTATAGAGACCTGGACATTCATATAGATAACTCATTTCCCATCCCCAGTGATGATGGGCTCAAAAATTAGATAATATTTTTGATGTTTGAGAAGAAAATCTCAGATTTCAACGAGATGGTACAAATTTCTTCAGGGTTCAAACAAGAGAAACCCATATGTTGAGATTAAACCCTAGCTTTTTCAAATTATAATGAATGGTCAAGTTCAATAAATTGAATGTCTCAGTGTTCTCACGAGGTTTTTACCAGTTTGGATCAATTAATGATTTTATTAGATTTTCATCTGCTTAAACAGACGTATTGCATCTTCGTGTATCTTAATCGAAATTTCGCAAACCAGTTTTGTCACTTACGTGCCGCCAATACATCTTCTCCATACTCATCAAATAATTTTTTCTTGCTTTAGCAGCGTTTTTACTTTTACGATAGTAAAAATGCAACATATGCTAAAAGTTCTGCTTTACACTATTCATATTTGAAAGTACATCAACCGAAAACTATTGCGTTGAATCAGTCGAACTTTTTAACAAGCAAACATAGCTATATCAGATGTCAAAATAAGTAACTATTATGGGGCTTAAGGGGGAAAATATGATTAAGTGCACTGTTGAAAAAAAAGCGAAATTGCTTTCTGAACAATCCAATATATAATAAGTGGAGCATAAACTATTTGAGCACGTATATTTTAAAAGATAGTTGAGGTATCAGCAAATTTGAGGTATTTTTGTATTTTAATAATACTTCATTCAAAAAACTTATACGTATTTTAATAATTATTATTTTAATAATACTGATCAGAAGAAATGTATCGCGTACCGATTATTGCATCACATACTGATCAGTGTATCAGAAATGTATCTCGTGCCAATTATTGCATCACAGATGCCTCACATACTAATTATTTTATTAGAGCTGTATCAGACGCTAACTATAGTAACACAAACCTTATAAGTCATTGACGGAACAGTTTTCTGTTCAGTTTAGAAAATTATTTTTACAGTAATTTATTTTTACAGCTATATAAATTATTTTTACAAGTGTAATAATTTTTTTTTGTTTTATTACTAGAAAAAATACTGATATATATATAGTGCGTATAATGTATTACTAATTATTATTTTTTCTGCTCTTTAAAACACCATTTCTTTTCTCGGTAAGTTTTAAAAAACCATTGTTTTTATTATAATTAATTTTAACACATTTCTCACAAAAAAAAGAGATCTTCCGTCTACTTTTATAGTTAAAAAAGGCATTCCAGAAGCAAGTTTTTTTCTTCTTTCTATACTATTCACTCCTATTTCTATCATTCTCTTTTAAAGATTGAGAAATCAAGATATTTTTACTTCTTCATTCAATTTCAGAATAACAAGGGAAATAAATTCTTGATTCAGAGAGGGGAAAAATAATCCCTTATTAGGGAAAGAGCCCCGTAACTCAAGGCGTGAGAGTTTTGATGTTGTTTAACTGATTCAATAAAGTTCGAGTCCTCACACTCTCTACCGATTACTTTTGGAGTTGGAGTTCTGTTATTCGAGCTACTTTACCACGAAAATTTAGGTATTCGTGACTTGGGACTTAAAGTGCTTTTTCTATTCTTAAGGGAGAGATTCCATGTCCATAACATCTCCTTGCAGATTTCTATCTTGTTATTTTTTGAAGAATACTCTGACTTAGATTTTTTAGTAAACTTTACCCTGATATTTGATCTACATGATAAAGTTAAGAAACTTAATCGATAAAATGCTGAAGGTTTTATTTCAATTTCTTCATGTAGAAATAAAATTATACAGTATTTAATTCTATCAGTTTGAAATTTCATTTATTAGAATGAATACACTAAAATACTAAAACTTTTAAATTAAAAACAAATGTGAGGTATTTTCATATCATAATAATATTTATTATTGTATCAGAAGAAATGTATCACGTAACGATTACTGAATTAGAAATATACCACGTACCAATTATTGTATAACATACCAATAACCATTATTACATCAAAAGTAGATTCCGTACCGATTATTGTATCACAAAATGATTAGTATATCACTTACGCATTATTATATCACATAATAATTATTATATCACATACGGACTATTGTATCACATACTTATTAGTATAACAAATGTATCACGTACCGATTATTGCATCACCAATGCATGGTGTTCTAGTTATTGCCTCACGGCTGTGTTATCACAAACCTTATCATGAGTCATTGAAAGAATTGTTTTCTGTTCTGCTCAAAAATTTAATTTTACAGCAATGATGTGGGATGAAGCACTTTTAAATAACTAAAAGTATTATTTTTCCAGGTATAATTATTTTTTGTATTATTACTAGAAAAATGTATAATATATTTATAGGGTTTTGCTATTTATGATTTTATTGCGATTTTATCATCTTTAATTTAGTATTTAAACTATCATTTTGTAATTTATCCGGTCATATGGTAACGGTATATCAGAAATTCTCGTTTTTAATATTATGATTTACAGTACCAAGCATTTAGTAAATTATATGAAACTGAAAAGTAAATTTAACTGAATAAATGGTTTTTACGCCATTTACCCTATATTATAACAAAATATTTCATAGTTAATTTTACAAAAATCATTACCAAAGCGCTTTAGATGCCGAGCTTTTTGTTGTTCCCAAAAAGCCAGAAATACCGTAAATTTTATTACATTCCATAGTTTTGATCAGAAATTTTTTTCTCAGTGTGGTTTTATAATATATATGAAAATATATATTTTAATGGAAAAAGGAGAATTTACATGGCTTTGAACAAAGTTTTGTATTTCAATATGCATAGTCATGTAGATTTAAACTCTTAGTTTTATTTTATTAATTTAATTCATTTGATTTTATGAATATATAAGGATATTAGTGTCGATGTAACATCATGTATTTAAAATATATATTGCTCTGATAAAAGTATTTAATAAGTTCAATTTTATAACGATTAGTCATAATTTTCATTACATATGTGCATTAACTTCAATAACCGTATTAAATTTCCGCAGAAGAAATCCACAACTGAAAAATTGTTTTTGTTTTCCTTTTCATACAATTGTAACTAACTCATTATTTTAAAATCCATTTACAAGGGGACGTTTCACTTTCACATTGAATGACACAATTGCGCATAATCTTTGAATTCTAAACTAGATACAGTTTCTAAATAAAGTGAAATATTTTTTAACATATGCATATTTTGCTTTTTTACAAATAATTGTTTGAATACAAACAAGTATTCAATGACAGCTGTTTAGATTAGTAAGTGATTTTTATGCATTGCATATTCTAAATGCTGCCTTACTAGAAATATAATGAAGCCTGACACTCTTTTCTAATAATATGGAAGTAATTTTTATTGAGTTCTGCATTTAGTAATTTATTCAAATTGCTTCTCAAAATACTATTACCTAGAAAACATACGTAACAAAAAAATTCCAAAGACTATTTGTAAAAATATCTAAATTTTTCTAACAATTAAAGAAAAACATATATAAAAATAACATATGATTGGAAAAAATATAAGTAATTTTCAATTTTAAATACTATTCAAAGCACTTATCAGAATTTTTTCTTGTAAAACATTCATTCTAGAACAGGAATATTTTTTGTTAAGTTCAAATAATTAAATATTTCCTTCTGCGTAGTTGAAAACATTTTATATGAATATTCTTAAGATATTTATGAGAAGTTTAAAATATAAAAGTTATGTACACGGAAAAAAATTCTGCTAAAATTGCCGCCCGGTATGTTAGTGATATTTCAAGTAAAGAAAATCTGAATTCTGGTTTGAAAAAACCAAAATATACGGGATTTAAACTATAAGTTTGATAATTTTTTCTTTTATATGCAAACAGTTTACCGGAATTCTTGATTTCAAAATTATATTTTTCACCACATATTTCATAAAAAAATACAGAAGTGAAAAGTAAATTTAACTTTATTAATGGATTTTATGCTGTGCTCTAAGATATCATGGCGAGAATCCAAAATTTTGAAACTTTTACCAAATTTCATATTGCAAACCAATATTTTATTGTTAATTTTACCAGAAATCATTACCATACGTTTGATAAAAATTACTGAATTTTTTGGTGTTCTTATCGACACAGAAACACGTTTAATTTTACAATATTATGGTAGTTACCATTTCTTTTTCAGGGTAAAAGTTACTTAAAATGCGAAATATGTATTTCAGTAAAATTCAGAGTAATATATATTTAAGTTATAACAGCTTCTGTAAAATTCAAAATAATTATTCAATTACTTAAGGACTAAAAGAATTTACGTGGTGCTTAAAACTTGTATTTAAGTTAAATTCAAAATTGATTTTTGCGCAAGAATAGAAAATCAGTAAAGAAATAATGTCCACAATGTATATTTATGTGAAGTTTCAAAGATAAACATTACAATTGTCTTAATATTCCAGTCAAGAAAAAAATGAAATATTTTAACAAAATTAGAGGATTGCGCAAAAACCTGAATGTATCTAATGATGACTACTTGGATTACTTGGTTATTATATTCGTAATGAACATACTTGCTTCGTTTAAAAAATCAGTGATCTGAATTCAAGCCTTTAGCAAGAACTTTTTTTGTATGACTATAACTATTAATAGTTATGCTGGAAACTTTTTGTATGATTTAGTTCATAACCGATCGCATAGGACAGTAACTGAGAAATTTATTTAATTTAAACATGCATTTTTTTTCGTTGGTTTTCTCCTCAAGCTTGCCTCATTTCCTTGACTACTGACAAATCGTATTTAAATGTTATATGCAAATGGAAAATTATGTCTACGTTAATTTCGCATTTTATTTCCTTCAAAAATTACTGAATCTGTAATTTCTTACAAACAAAAAACAACTGCTTTACTAAAACAAAATTGGAGAAATTTTTCGTTCTGGTTTATAACACTAATGAAACAAAACACAGTAAGTAGATTTCTATCTAATTGTTGAAATCTTATATGCTATCAAAAATGTGTTAACTAGTACTAGTCATTAATTATATTATGCAATTAGATAAAAAAATATGCGTTTCATTTTTGTAGAAGTAACAACGTAAGTAACCATTTGATTAGCATAAAGCGAAAACCGAAACATTTTTAGAGACACGCAAGGAATATTTGTTTTCAAAAAGCTGTGTAGGAAAATATTATGTAAATATCATAATCTATAGATGATTGTTCATGCTCATAAATAAACTATTTATTTGCTAGTGTTTATTAATGTTTTGTTTCATATTGCCTTTTCTGCTAAAAATTGAGGGGATAATATTAGTATAATTATGAAAAGCGCAGTCCTTTTTTAAAATTTAGATCCTATTATTTTATTATCTGATTATTTATATAGAAAAAAAATATTTTTCAATTTATAATAAGCACAATGTGTTTTAAATATTGTTACGGAAATATACGGGTACGTGAAATTTGAAGTTCGAATACTAAGTTAAGTCAATGAGAAACCTAATTTTGGATGCTCAAATTAGAATCGGTATAAAATAGGTGCAGAACTTATCCTTGCATTGCTACAATCAGAAATGCAAACTTGCTCAACTTTTTAGGTGATTCTTTATCTAATCGTGACAAATTCTATGTCTAATGTATAATTATTGATGCTGTACAGTATGCACACAATTCGTTACAATGATTCTAAGTGCAAGCTTCTTCCATATTTTCATATCTAGTAATGCTACAGTACTGTTCATTTTTCTAAAACTTATTCCAAATTCTTCATCTAATCTTTCTTAAAACTGTAACTTTTCTTCTTTTATATTTAATTATACCCCACTGATTATTTTTTTCACTATACATACATTCCTATAAACGTTATTTATTTTTATAATCGGATGCGATGTTTTTCTTTTTCCTTAGCATTATCATCTTATGTTCCTCGTTATTTTACATTCTGCAAAGGCATAGAATATACAGAAAACGCGTCTCAACGTGATGAGTAATGACATCGTTGTTATATTTTAAGGTTATTCGACCATATTTGTGTTTTGTTTTCTGTATGAAAATTAATTTTCTTTACTTATTTTCATAAATTTTATAGTTTCTAAAGGCGCTATCTATTTAACGTGTTAGTTCTATACTCTAAAAATGTTTCGTATATTTGAACAACAAAGTGGTATAGTGTTTCACTACATTAAAATTGGGGATAGTTTCTGCAGTAGAGAATCACTTAGAATGTTCATTTACACTACTAAGTGTAAAGCAGCAGCCGTCATGTTTGTAATTCAGTAACACTAAAATTTATAATTGCTACAATATGATATGATACAGTTACTTTTACAATGATACAGTATAGAGCAAGAATCGTAAATTATGGATGCACTTTGAGAAATTTTGGTATGTAGCTGCCAACATGGGTTGAGGTAAACTAAAATCATTTTGCAGTTCATATAGTCACTTTTATTTACTTTTTCACTGTCATATTTTTATTTATTTAATCATTCATTTTTGCTTATTTGTTTGTTTTCGTATTTCATCCGCACTAGAATCAATTAAATGGCTTCATTGCAAAAGGGATTTGTTTAAAAAACCAACACATTTTCAGCAACTCCAATTCCTTCAATTCCTTCAAACAATTGTTCTTTTGTTAAGTTTATATGATTTTTCGCATGAAAACTACAAGTCTGCACTTAAAACAACTTTTTCCTCCAATTTTTCTTCGACAAAAACTGCACAAACTCGAGAAATAGTGACATTTATACACCAGAAATATTTACAGCGAATAATATTTATTAAAAGGAAATCATTGTGTTAATCAATTATGCAAACAGCACAGATGGAATATTAATATGAATTCGAATTAAATTGAAGTTAAATATTATAAACTTATTTTACACAATTGACAGATTTATGTTAATCTAACGATCTAATTTATGTTAAAGAACATAAATATCTTTATTCTACAACTGAAATCATACATGCTTTTCATAACAGTAACCCTTCATAAGAGTAGTTAGTCAATTCAAGCCAATAAGAAGATTGAATTTACCTGGAAAATAATCGACCACAATTAATATTCTTAATTTAATACTCGTAATTTTAATATTTGTCAATTATATCAGATATTCACCGGTACACTCCAAGTAAGCAAACCGCTGCATTTTCAATATCTTAAAATTGCACAAATACCCGCCTTTAAACACATAATAATGATCCGAAAAGATTTGTTTTGCATTTAAAACAAGCTCAACCATCGTTTCACACACGAATTTAGTTAAAAAGTTTAAGTATTAAATAATCATTCGCCAAATTTACGAAATGTTGGAAAGCACAACCTCTATGATCAACAAGCTACAGAGAGATGTACGTTATAAGATTTAACTACAGACTTTAAAGTGTGTCAGATTGCACGATTTGGTATTAAATTGGAATAAAGTATTCATTCACACAATTTTTGGGATTTTTCTACAACAAATAACAGATAGGTAATGCACCACAGTTTTTACAATCTATCTATTGCCTCTCATATATTTTTTTCTCGTTAAGCATTTATATATTTTTTAGCGTTTACATTAATTTAATATCTACCTAAACCAGCGGTTCCCAATTTTTCTTAGGCTACGCAAAGCTAAATAATCAAACTTCTTCCGACGGAGCCCAGACTTCATCAACCATTCTACTTTATTTTTACTTTCAGACTTTTTTTATTTTTAATAGCTAGAATAAAACTTTTTTTAATGTTTTATCATTAATAATTTTAAATGAATAATCTCAACAGATGAATTCGCAGTCTTGGAGGTGGATCTAGTCTTGAAAAACTTTTGTTTTTATAGTGCTATAAAAAAAGCTGTAATAAAAGTTTCAAATGATTATTAGGAAAACATATTTTTGTATTAAAGAGTTCAGTAATTTTATTTTGATTTGAAAAGTGCAATTTGAAATACTATTGCAATTTTTTACAAATGCATGCTCATATTATAATTTTTCATAATTGTTGTTAAAAAAATTATATATATATATATATATATATGCGTTTTTGAGCGACTATCCTCTTCAACACCCGTCTATCACGNTATACACCGAAGAGCCATTACATTATGACCACCCTCCATCTATAACACTGGGCTCGTCCAGGTTTTCATGGCTTCGCGCCCAGGAGCAATGTTTTGATGGGGCACATTAGGACCCATAATCCTCATAGAACAATCCCTGACGTCTGTAAGCTACTTGAACATACTTCACTCATTCATGGCAACAGTTTTTCCTGCGGGGGTTGGTGTTTGACAACAGGATAATGCAGCATGTCATAAGGGTCGAATCGTCATGGACTGGTTCGAAGAACATTCCAGTGACTTTCAAGTCATGTCTTGGCCCCCAAATTCACCTGACCTTAATCAAATAGAGCATTTGTGGTCCTACTTGGAAAACCAAATTCGCGATGCAACGCTACCCCCTCGCAATGTGAGGGAACTGCAGGACCAGTTGGTGAGCGCTTGGTACCAGATACCTCAGACTGCCTATCAGCACCTTGTGGAATCAATGCCGCGGTGGGTGCTGGCAGTTTTAAGGGCTAAAGGTGGTCCTACATGTTATTAGCAGGGTGGTCGGAATGTAATGGCTCCTCGGTGTATATATAATTACAGATTTCAAAAATTTTAGAAAAACTGCTTAAAAAAGGCTTATCTCTCGGAACCCTTTTATCTCTACCACAGAAACCTAGGGTTCCGCAGAACACCATTCTGTAATAGACATTCCTATGTCTCTCATTCCTGTCTCTCACTCTCTCAAATTTACCTTCCATACAGAAAAGTAATTTCGTAGAAAAACATTTGTTTTGAAATTAAAAAAATAAATCTAAATAAAATTAATACTACTAAAAAAATTACGCGATATTTAACTATTTTAGTACTTTTCACGAAAATAATGCGTCTAGATTATTGTATTTTTTCCATTATATTATTACTCTTTTCTGAGATAAACTGTTCTCAAATAAAACCCATTCTCTTTTCTTTTCCAAAGAATGTTGTGGCATAAGAATTTATATTTATTTTCAAAGATTATATATAAGAGGAGGAAGTTTGAGATAATTTTTTCTACACCAGACGGCATTAATTTCCAAGTTTTCACTTATGCATTATTTATCTAATGTGGTGGGGAAGATGCACATTCTCGCAGAAGTTGGAGAGCAATTTGTAACTTTACGCTGCCGTTGAAAGTTGATGTTAATAACTCTATTTTCAACTTTTAAACGTAAATATTTACTTATTCACGAAGTTGAAAAGTTTTTTAGAGATGCTCAAAACTGTGTAGAAGAAATAATTTTTTTAAGATTAAGAATAAAAATAAAAAATCTCGAAAACTTTACGAAAATAGAAAAATAGCATTTATTTTAATTTCTGTTCAGTTAAATGCCCATATTTAAATATTGCAAAATGCAAAAAAAAAATTTTTTCAATAATAAAGCTTATGTAATTGCGAAAACAAAGATTAATTGCTCTAAATAAAGAACAATTTTAGTTTTTTTGCCTATTAATAGTTTAAATTTACCCGTACGGTAAGAGAAACATATCTCTTTACTAAGCTTTAATTCTTTAAAATTAATACTAATAAATGCTCTATCTTTTTATATACATATAAAATACTGATTTATAGTTGCCGCCATCTTTTCTATTGAGGCAGTGCAAGTAGTTGAATTTTTTATTTCCCTTTCACTGTTATAGTTTTATTTCTTTTTCTTTTTTTTATTTGTTTATTTACTGATTGCACTTATTTCATGCGTATCAAAATCAATTTTTCGACTTCATCGCAGAAGTATTACGTTTAAAATTCAAGCACATTTTTTTGCAATATTAGAACACTAATTTATTCAAAAAATTTTGTTTTGACAATTTTATAAATTTTTTTAACGATATCTGCAGTTCGTTATTTAAAAATATATTCAGTTTGTGCCTCTATTCCAAAAATGGTGACGAATATACACCAAATTTTTAAGTGTAACATAGTTATAACAATATAAACTTAAGTAGAAGATTCCCTCTCTAATGCATATTTTAAGGTTTTGAATTATCTTTTTGTTTCATTTTTGTGATATCTCTAATCAGTTAAAAACTGGACAGTTAAAATATCGATATGATAATGATATAAAATATCCGTAATCCCAGTTTCAAATAATTTGTCTTGATCATTCTCGAGTGGAATTAAAGGTAAAGTTTAAAGGCGCTGAAGCTGAAATGGACTATACTGCGCAAATAAACACTTAAAGTAAGCTGATCAAACAATGAAAACAAAGATTAGACAAAGAAAGAAAATGCTACGGTACATCGGGGTTATGGGACTCATGCACTCTAAAAGAAGCAATTGAGAAATTTACTGTTCTCAAAACATTCTGTCAGCACTATCTGAAAATAGTGTTTAGAGACAAAAGTCGTATTAACTTTTTATTTAAATTCAAAAATATAATTTTTACTTTAATTTTTAATTTACACCACAGATTTTTTTATTTATACAGTCTCGATCATTCTCGTTCGGAATGAAGGGTAAGATTTAAAGTCACTAGAGCTAAAATCGGTAGTAATCCACTAAACGCAAATTACAGAAAGACTCGAAATGTGCTGATCGAATAATAAAAATAACGATCAGGCAAAGAGAGAAAAAGCTACTGGTACATCGGGGTTATGGGTCTCGTGCTTACCTGAAAGGAAGGAAAAAATTGACCTCCGAGAAATTTATTGTTTCAAAAAATCGCGTCAACACTATTTGAAAATAATGTTTAGAAGCAAATATTAAGTCTTATTAAGTTTTTATTTAAAGTTTAAAACAAAATTTTTTTTTTAAATTCTTTATTTACATCACTTAAAACTGTAATGACTTAATAAGCATTACTTAAAACTTTGAATTATCAAAATAATATTTATCAGTTTAAAAATAAGGAACGAAATAATAAGTTACCAATCAAGTTAAAAAATAAATAGTTTGAATTTTCTCAAATTTTTTCAGTAGTTGAATGTTATTTTTACCTCAGCAACAACAGGCGCTCGAATACTATGTAAACAATTTGTTTATTGTCAGAAATAAGGAGGACTCTATTTGAAATCGAAAATATAATAAAATAAAATCTCAGAATAAAACAATTCCACGATATATGGTTCCGAATTCCATTTCTGCTTCCCCAAGACTGTTCCTGCTTCGTAATGCATAGCCGCTGTCAAGTTTTTTGACGCGAAATGGCTTGGAGAATAAAAGCGAAATATCATAATAAAACGCGACTCATGCCTATAAAACAAGCTAGCCATTTTCTTGGTAAGGCCTAAAGGTGGTCATAGAAAGGTATAAAAAATAGCCTCTTTATTGAAATTCGCCTCATTCTTGGAAACGAAGAGGATACAGTGAAATAACTATTACGTTTGTACTAAAATTACCCTCCGTGTAGCATTTTTTTCTGCCAAGCCCATTCGATTGTATAGTAGAAAAGAATATGCTGTCAACATTTATAAAGATGTACAAGTACTGTACAAAATGCAATAAACAAATCACTTTTTTTCGAAGGAATAGGTGGGAATTTTTTTTCGTTTGTAAATCATTTATTTAAACATAGATTCTTTTCTTAAACATATTTTGAAATGATGGAAACTTGAGTGGGTAGTTTTTTTTATACTTTTAGTTGCCGTGTCTCGAATGCAATATATATATATACATATATATATATATTTCTCTNGATCTAAATTCTGTCTGATTTTCACTTTTATGTATATATCTATATATATAATAACAGGGCTATATCCCTGTTATCATTGTTGTATTCATCTTTAATAATCCAGTCAAAAGCCATTATACATTATAAAAAGGTTCATTTGAAGTTTTGCTGGTGGTTATAACAGTTCACATCCCCACTCCACAAGGGAGAGGGTGTTGACAAATCTCCGGATGGTTCCGGCAGATGTTTATTGGAACACGTTATTCCGCAAGAGAGATGCGAAAACCATCGGTCCGGCATTAAATACTACAGAGAATGATGTAATTAGGTTCCAGTCGTAACTCTGCGCATTATAGAAAATCATTTAATGTTTCCTAATATGGAAGTGAAAGAGGGACAAGATTCTAAAAATAACTCCTCCTTTGAAATATAAATCTAATTATAATTCAATGGTATATTTTCTGCCTTGAAGTCCCAAAATAGAATTTCTACACCTATTCTTTACCAAAGACATTTTATGAAAACGAAAGAGTTTTAATGTTACTATTAATACAAAAGTATTTATAATTTTTGTATTACATTCTTATAATCTGGATCTTATTCTAATAATCTTATTCTAATAATCCGGAGTCACCAATTGAGGAATGCAAGGCTTCTGATATAATGCGTTTTCAGCGCTGTGTTAAATAATGTGTTACTAATTGTTCTTTCCGAGAAATTTCTAACAGCGGAGAAAGGTATAAAATGTTGCATATTAATTGATATTTGACTAGTAGGTTTGTAATAACTAGTGCCTTCTTTTTTGCGATATAAGTAATAAAATTATTACCCTTTGTGTCACAATTCTCTGCTAAGTATGTTATCCAACACAATTGTATATTTAAGGAAAGATATCCTGTCAACTTTTATAAAAATGTCTAACTACAGTTGAAAGTACAATAAACAAATAAATTTTTCGAAAGGATTTTGAAGCAGCAACTTTTAATTCTTTGTAAATCATTAATTTTAAAGAGCAATTTCTTTTAGACAAAAACCAAACATTTTAGTTACAGATATATTAAAAAAATATTTATATATTTACAAGCCTCATTACATATGTTTGTAAATCCTAGTTTATGATAAAAAATAATAGCAAAATATTTTCTCTGACGTAAACATTTCGAGTGAATGATTGTTCTTCTTACAATCATGTATAGTTTAGAAGATTGTGTGAACAAAAATATTAATGACAAGTAAAACAAACTTTTAATGCACATTATTAGATATTTAGGTGCTTTCCGAAAATCGAGGATGGATAATATTTTCTTTATATTAACACGATTTACTTTAGACTTGAAAATATTTACGTGTGAGTATATTTTGTGTTTGAGAAATGGAGTAAATGGTTTATTTTATACCATTTTCTTATTCGAAGATGGAATAAAAACTAATTAAATGGCACTATTTTATTTAATTTAAACAAACGCATATTAGGTTTTTGTGTTTGATTACGTAACGTAATCAATAATTATTTGAAAAAGAAAATGTTCGACTAATATAGAATAATAGTGGCTGTGAGTTTCAATCATACTTATGGAAAAAAAAGTCTAGAGTAATTTCCGGATAAAGTATAATTACACTGAGAAAAAAAAATCTAGTATAATTTCAGTACTATATAGTAATGACATTTCTGGTATTTAAAAGAAACAACATAATTTTGGTTTATATTACGAAAATATACTGAAAAAAGGGGTATGGTATTTTTCGTAGTATTTTTTTAAAATGTGGTATTTTTTATTTTTTTAAAATTTTTTTTTCATTTCCTAAAACAAAGAAAAGTGCCACTTTAGTTTTGAAGTAAAAAACAATTTTTGAAATAATCCAACAGTTTATTTTCTATTAGTCACTGTNAAAAAAAAATTCTAGTATAATTTCAGTACTATATAGTAATGACATTTCTGGTATTTAAAAGAAACAATATAATTTTGGTTTACATTACGAAAATATACTGTATTTGCACCAATCATTTTGTAGTAACGTTTTACTGAAAATTTTGACTTTCAGAATTATAAATCTTATTTACTCACATTTAGTAAAAAATACAAAACTGAAAAGTAAATTCAACCGATTGATTGATTGATGTAAATTTTTGGCGCAAGAGCCATGGTTTGGCAATACCGCGCCTAAACCTAGGTAAAAATTACTGTAGCTTTGTTAAAATCAGAACAATTATTGAAATGAGCAACTTGTTCAAAACTAAAACAACTAATTTAAAATTTGTCAACTAGGTTATATCTAGAAATAAATCAAATTGTAAAATCCGATATATTTGATGTACAGTATTAAATTTGGATGAGGTGTGTCTCCAAGTAAAAATGATAAAGTCGGAAAGTCACAGTTAAAGTACTGTCGTCTTTTAGATTTAAATTTCATACACTGGGTCAGAAAATGTTTTACTGTAAGAGACTCTTTGCAAAAATTGCATTGTGGAGGTGTTTCATTTAAAATTAAATATTTGTGTGTCAAGAGGGTGTGCCCAATACGTAGTCTGTTGATAAGTACCTGGGTTTTTCTATTGTAGTTAGTCAGTGGTGCAAGTGGTTTAATATCTGATTTGATCTCATGTAATTTGTTGTTTATTTCATTATTCCAGTTGATCTGTCTAAGTTGGGTAAGAGAGTCTGCCACTAAATTTCGAATATCAGGTTTGTATTTTTTACAGAAAATCCAACCGAATAAATGGTTTTTGAGCCATGGTATAAGGTATGATGATAAAATTAAAAAATTATCATCGCATATATTTCATCACATTGATCAATTCTTTTTACATTTTTTGTAACCATATTTTATTGTTAATTTTACCAAAATCGTTACTAAATCGCTTCGAGGAAAAATACTGATCCTTTTAGTGTTGCCATAAAGCCATAAACATGGTAAATTTTACCATATTCTGGTAGTTTCGATAATACTTTTTCTCTCAGGGTAGAAATTTAAGATATAAATTTATAGTTAAGTCATGGATAAGAAACAAAAACCAAATAATTCAAGGGAAGAAAAATTTTCTATATCCTTAAAAGTTCATATCACTTTTTTGATCATTTTTATTCCGCATAATTTCTTATACTTAATATATTTATAATCTAAAAAGGCAAAGCCCGTTTAGCCTAGCGGAAGATATGAAGATCATTAATAACACTATCGAGCCTTCCTCTCTTATGCCATGCATCTGTCCTGTCGAGGGCTTGCCCAAAGTATTCTTCCATACTGATTTGGGAACCTATATAAGCAAAAACCTACAAGTACCTGATTATCTCAAACTGTTGGCTCTTGAGGCCATCAGCAACATCCCCAAAGATGCCATAAAAAATTTTACTGATGGAAGCAAAAATAACCTTAGTCAGTCCGGAAGCGGAATGTTTATAGAAAACCAACCCTTAAAACTTTCTAGACGTAATCCAAATAACTGCTCGGTCTTTAGGAGCGAGCTCATCGCCATTGATGTTGGATTGGAAACAATCCTAAGTGACACTGGCTCTGAAGACATTTAGATACTTAGTGATGATCATAGTGCAATTCAGCACCTACAAAATTGGCATCAAGTCGGTGACCAAGTAGGTTTACAAATACTGGAAAAACTAAAATACATGTCCCAAAAACGAGATATTCACATACAGTGGATACCTTCTCACGTATATGTGTCAGGTAATGAAATTGCTGACATGTTGGCCAAAAGGGGCTATACAGAGACTATGACTAGATGCGATTCCCTCACTTTCCACGAAATTTCTTCTGTATGGAACAGAAACTGCAAACAAATATGGCTTACTCCCCCTGCTCATCACTGGTATTGTAGAAAGCACTCCAGCTGCATTCTCGAGCTCGAGGGGGATCGACCAGATACGACAGCAATTTAGAGACTTAATAGTGGCCATCTTAAAGGAATAACGTTTGGCTCCGGCTGCAAAATTTTTCCAACCTGCAATAAGTGTCATTTAGAGCCAGCCTCTCTGGAGCATATCCTGGATTGCCTGGGTCTAGGTTAGGAAGACCTAAAATCATCTCCACTTCTTGTAATTGACTTTGCTAGAATACATGGACTCATGGACCAGATCTAGCTGTTGCTAGGTCATAAAGGATTAGCAACAACAACAAGAAAATCTATTTGTTGTTTACTAGCAGTTGTATAATAAATTATTGTTAAAAATGTTTTCTTAAGTCAGGAAAATAAATTTAAATAAAATCAGGTGGCTTTTCATTGCATTTTAATTCATTCTAATTAATACAATAAAGGAAATTTTCCTTTTCTAAATTCCATATGCTTTTAGAGTATTTTTTTCAGTTGACAAATATTAAAACAGCGCGTCGTGAATGCTTAAGCATACGTGAAATTTATCCATAAATTAAATTATTTTAAATATTATTTATATTTAAGTTATTTTGCAATAATTGAAATAAACAGATAGAAGAAAATTCAAAGCAAGAAAAAAAATATAGCTTAAAAATTAAAACAAGGAAAAACAAAATTGAAATTAAAATTTAGGCATAAAAGTAAATAAATTCAAACATTTTACAAATTTAGCCTAATTAGAAAGCTGTAACATTTTATATTATTACTATGAATCCTTTGGTTAACTTTAGAATTTCATTGAAAATGCCAAGATCACAGCAGTTCAGTACGCTGTTGCTGTTATTGTTGTTGTTGTTAATTTACGTCGCACTAGAGCTGCAGAATGGGCTATTGGCGACGGTCTGGGAAACATCCCGGAGGATGATCCGAAGACATGCCATCACAATTTTGATCCTCTGCGGAGGGGATGGCATCCCCGCTTCGGTAGCCCGACGACCTGCGCGCGAAGTCGAGCACTTTACGGTAGCACAGTTTAACGAGGACCAATACCGCACACCCTCGGTCCCTACGCAGACTGATCCAAGTTGTCACCCACCCGCACACTGACCGTAGCCAGTGATGCTTGACTTCGGTGATCTGCTGGGAACCGTGTCTTAACGATCAGTTCACTGCGGGACCAGTTCAGTACGCATCAACCAAATTTTGTGAATTAGGATGCGAAAACATGAAGATACAATTGAATACAATTAAATTAAATCGCTTGAGGCAAAATATGAATTCATCTCTACATCTATGAATTCATTGCCTTCTGTGAATCATTTTCTATGAATTCATCTCTACATCTTTTTGCATCATTTCTTTCTACAAGTTTATTACACTTTGACTAGAAAAAAGCGTGATTATTTAAAATTTTTTGCATAAATTCCAAGCGTGTTTAAACTTTTGTTGTATACTGTAGTAAGGATTAGTATGGATTGGAAACTGATGTATAAGAAAAAAGAAGCACGCATAACTAGATCATACTCTGGTTTGAATAAATTTTACTCAGTCTGTGCCTTTAAAAAGGCATTTGTTTGTGAACACCTACCAAGTCAGTTTCTTGCAATTATTTTCAAAAATGTATGAAACAAATTGCTGCGATTTTAAATTTATTAAATCTGAGTTTGGGACAAAATTACCCATCTATCGCTTTCAGAGTTAAAAAATCAATTTTAACTCCCTCATAGAAAACATATTCTTAGAGTATCATTTTAGTGTATCTTAGTGAATCATTTCAGTTTATCTCTGTGTATCATTTTAGTAATAGTGTCATATAAAATCTGTATGAATGAAATGTTTGAAGTTATATAATGATAAGCAACATTTTCAAATTGATCAAATGAACATTTTATTTGGTGAAAAAGTGTTCTATTTATATGAATTTATGAAATACTTACTTGGAAACATTACCTGGGAACAGTTTGATGAAAATTTTTCTTTTTAAGAAAAATTTGGTTTTTCACTGCATTGTTCCATTAATTAAGCAAGTGTCAATCTCTTATATATCTAAAAAATTTATTCTTTTAATGTTACATAATTAATGTAATATTTATAATAAATATTAAAACAAATAAGCTTAAAAAAAAAGTTTACCTTTGATGCAATTTTGATTTTTATTGATTTTTTACTCATGGTTAATTTTATTATGTTCATTTCTTCTGTATTGGTTTTTAATAAATGATGTGTTCCATTTCGGGGCAAAAATGGAAAAAAAATAGCGATATAATAAATGTGGATCAATCAAAAGAAAGTGATGAATGTATTGTCTTGTCCAAAAGCTGTGTATACGCAATATATTTTTAGAAACAGCAGAAAGGTTCAATTTTAATGTAGCCGTGCGTGGAAAATTTTATTTGATAGATCGCAAGAATTCATGTCTGAAGTTTAAACTCTTACAAGAGAAAGGATATTGTTTTGTTTCTTTGCAAGAACAATTTTGTTTTGGATGGAAGATTTAGACGTGCTGAAAAAATGAAAGTTTGGTTGGAAAACCGATTCTTACATTAATAAAAGGAAATATTCCATTTTTAGGATTTTGAGTGCATTGCATTTGAAGACAAATGTGATGGTTCATCCGGTAGCACATCTATCATGCAATCGTTCGAGCGTAGCATGCTGTTCTTTGGTGATATATGGTAAAACAAAACGACTGCTTCTTCTCAACCTTTACCATACATAAAAAACATTATTCACAAACCATGGAAAATGAAATTTTGCTTTATTGTCAAAAGGTAGTCTGTTACTGATTTTTGATTAGAAATGAAAATTATAGTGTTTTTTCTAAAATAAATACTTTTTTATAAATACCTTTATTAATCGTAGCATGTATAAAATCAGATGAATTTATTTCACATTGTTCTGCAGATGGCTTTAAGCTACTCTCATATTTAAAATAAGAATTAATAAAAACAACTGTGTGAAATAAAGCACGTGTATTACAGGCCATTTAAAACTAATCTCAAAATACATTTATTACCGAAAATTTATTGAAAGGCAGTGAACCAGCAGATGAGTCCAAGAAACTATTCTTTTTATCTAATCTGTCTAACTATTCTTGTCCGAAAAACTATCTTTAGATATGAAATATATTATAATAAATAATGAATTACATTTTTCACAGACGTCTTTAAATATATTTGAGATAAGCATTTATAAGAAATCATTTTATCTTACGTGCACAGAGAAAAATGTGTAGTTGAAATTACCAAAATATGATGAAATTTACCGTGTTTCTGTCTCGATGGAAACTCGTCAATTTTACCGAAGCACTTTCGTAATTATATTTGTATAATAAACGTTAGCATTGGTTTATAATATGTTATAATACATAATGAAATTAGGTAAATATAGTAAAATTTGCTGATTGTATCACGATATCTTATAGCATGTCATTAAAACCGTTTATTTGGTTAAATTTAATTTTTAGTTTTGTAATTTTTACTAATTGTGTGGTAATAAGAGCTATTGTTTAGCAAAACAGAATTTGCGGTTAATCGTCACCTTATGAATGGAAAAAGTACCAAATATAGATTATTTAAATACCATATTTTTGATTTTATTCTCTTTCTTCTTTTCTTCGTCAGCACTTCAGCCTAGTGCAGGCCAAGGCTTTCTTAATTATCTGCCTCCAGGCACAGCGACTTTGAGGCAGATTTTCCCACCTGTTTATTCCCAACAATTTTAAGTCCTTCTCAACTGTCACATTTACACTTAATGTAAAGTGACAATTAACTTGTAGTTATATCTAATCATTTATTTCTGTTTAAACTTTATTCCTTTTTTTCAATATAGCAATTTTATTTTAACTTTCTTATTGACCTCCCTCATGGTCAACGCGGTCATCGCACTTCCTGTGGGGGAGAATCAACCCCTCTTTCTTTTTTACTTCTTTCATTTTAAGGGGGTCTAACTAACCAATCTCTTTCCTTTAATTTTCAAACTCTCCTCCGCTTTAAATTTAATTGGCTGTAAATTTTCTGGTCCTACAGCAGTTAAGGAATTTTTAAGACACTTTTAATGCATTCGTTTTTGGTACTTCCTTCTGGCTAGTTATCCTTTTTTCTCCGAGATGCGGACTGCGGTCCGTATCGAGGAACTTAATTATTTTTCCATCATCCCAAATTTTTTTACCTAAAATATCATTGTAGAATCTTTAAAATCTTCATAATTTTCAGTAATTTAATGTTCTTCATATCAATCTTTTCGCATCTTTAAATTTTCTTCGTAAATCAGTAATTTCTGTAAGTCAAATGATTTCGTATTTTTCTTATAACTCTTCAGATTCACCTTTGATTGCGAACCCTTATTTTACCTTTTTCTAATTTACTCTTTGTCACTCATTTTTCCACAAAAACCTTGTCATTAGTGAAATAATATCTCTAAATTCTTATCCAACTATTTGTTTTGTGTGTGATTGCGTGATTTAAAGAAAAAAATGAAATATATTCAGTTGCTCATGTGTAAATCTTCAATTTATCGTTTTTTTTCCATCAATTTTTCCTGTATGTGTGGTGAGTACCTTTATTTTAATTTTTTGGGGCATGCATATTTGATAATTTTGGAAACATCAGCTTGCTGTATTAAATCATATATTTATATCTGGATATAGCATGACTTTGTCTTATTTATCTTTAATCTTCAATTATTTTAGTTTTGCCCTTTCTCCAAATTTGGTGATTCCAATTTATCCAATTTATTCAAACCTCACTCTTTGTGACCCTTTGGACCTATTGTGTTATTGTTAACCTACATTAGCATTGTACTACCACTTTCGTTAACGATTACACCCCCCTTTATTTAATTACAATTTTATACTATTTTCAGCCTTAATTTAATTATTATTAAAATCAATCATTTAACTATTTTTATCATGACTATATCCAAATACATACACCAATAGAAGCACTTAAACAAAGTATTTAAACCCATCTATCAATTTTAATGCATAAATTTTTTTATCTAATTCGCACCAATTCATAATTTTAAATTTAACTGTAACATCAACACTGTCTAATCATCTTGTAGCTGGTCGCCCGCTTCGTCTAGTTCCTTCAAATTTCGAAAAAGTAAGTTTTTTAGCTAAGTCCAAATCTTTACGCCAAAAAACGTGCCCCAGCCATTCGATCCTGTAGGCCTTAATAACCCTCAAATGTTCATCAGGTAATCTATATTTATTGTATATCTCACGATTATATAAACTTCTCCAAATATTATTTTCCTTAACTGCTCCAAAAAGTGACCAAAAGATCTTTCTTTCAAAAATGAGCAGTCTATTTTATTCGGTTTTATTAATTACCCAGGTCTCCCTACCATATACAGTAATTGATCTCATTAAGGTTTTGCATAGATTCACTTTTGTGCCAATGGAGAGGAATTTCGATTTTAATTGGTTCCTCAGACCAAAGTAGCACTTATTAGCCACCAAATGTCTGTTCCTAACTTCAACCGTTATCTCATTTTTGTTGGTAGCAAGCGTACCCACATACTTAAACTGGGCAACTCCTTCAAAGGTATAATCCCCAATTCTGAGCTACTGTACATGATGTACTCTAGAGCTTACTACCATAAATTTCGTTTACTGCTAGACTCATATCCTTGGCAGCTTTCTCAAGGGCAGTAAACGTCTACACCACATCCTGCATTGTTCGCCCAACTATATCAATGCCATCTGCGTACGCTAGTAGTTGTATAGATCTCTGCAGAATAGTGCCTCTAGTGTTGATCCCTGAATCTCTCAGAACTTTTTCAAGGGCAATATTAAATAAAATGAGTAAAATGCAATAAAGACAGATAGTCTCCTTGTCTAAGACATCTATCGGTATAGAATACTTCTGATACGTCAGACATGAGTTTAACTCCTCATTTTACAATTCGTAATGTCATTTTGACGAGATTGGTAAGTTTGGAAGGGGTTCCAAGTTCACACATCACATCTAATAGCTTACGTCTGTTGATACAATCATAAGCTGCCTTATCTTGAATTTATTACTCTAAGTTTTTTAAATATGAATGTCATTACCATACAGTACGGTGAGTTTTTCTCTGTATGTGATCAATTATATGATCTATACTCTCTAAGGTTGGCACAGCAAAGCCCTCGCCCATTTGCTTTAAGCGGTGCAACATGACTATTGAAATTGGTTTTTCTTCTTGTCGATTTAAAAAAAGGAGAAAAAAAAACTTAAATTAAACTTAAGTGCTATGAAAAAAAATTTAAATTCAATATTTCACTAAACTTCAAAAAGAAGAAAAAATAGCACAAATCCTCTATGCTACAAAAATCACATTTTATAATACATAATCTATTATTTTGCTTCATTAAATGAATGGAAAGTTGCAAAAATGATCGAGAATTATCGAAGCAGTAAACTCAAAGCTCAGTTTAGTTTATTTCAAAGATTCTACTTGTTTCTAAAATGCCATTAAAAATTTGAGAAAGCTTATGATGGTTTTCTGTCTTCATAAGAAATTCAGAATACACTTATAAGAAAATATTCTTAAAAACTCACATTGAAGTTTGTATATATATTTAAAAAAAATTGGTCTTTCGAAAGTTTTAGCAGTGTTTTCTTTACACTATTTCTAGACTCTAAATTTTATAAAATCCAGTTCAAAAAAATAGCTTTTATGTTATTCTTACGAGAAATATATTTAGATCGATTTAAAGCAAGAATATCAAATATGTCTATCGCAAGCTTTACAATTTTAGTTGCATTTTCCTATCGAAATCTATGAGGAATAAGAATCATATGTTAGTTTTATATATTTATAGGTAATGTCTAGTTTTCATCAGAACTGGTATTAATTTTTATTTTGTAGCAACTATGAGCATTAGCATATTTTATTACAATATTAATGCACTAATACATGAATAATTTCTCAGTCTAAAATTTCTTTCATGCAAAGCTACAATTTTATGTTTCATGAAGTTAGTTACATATTTTCTTCCTAAATGCAAGGTACAGGATAACGAACTATTCAACCGTGGTCTCAGTATCAGTGTTGTTCAGATAAAAAAAAATTCGTGCTTTACATTGTGTTCCTAGTGATAACATTTTAGAATGTAATGGAGTTTCTCTTAATAAACTAAAAAACAACTCCTGTAAAATTTGAACTGTTTGGTAATGACATTTCTGGTTTTTAAAAAAGTAAAACATAATTCTAGTTAATAAAACCAAAATGCACGATTAGTTTAACCATTTATTTGATAGTTTTCCGTCCATAATGTATCAGTTTACATGAAATTGCGGTTCTCACAATTATAGTTCTTATTACCACACATTTAGTTAAAAATATAAAACTGAAAAGTAAACTTTACCAAATGAATAGTTTTTAAAAAAATTCAAATGTTAATTTCTGCAAAATCTTTACAAAAGCATTTCGATAAGAATTTCAGAGCTCTTTGGTGTTCCTATTCAACCAGAAACACGATAATTTTTACCAGATTCAGGCAGTTTTAACCATACTTTTTTTTCTCCGAGTAAAATGACTTCATTTGTTTTATATATGTTATTAATTTGATTTTATGTGTGTCATTAATTTGATTTTATGTATGTTTTTTATATTTTTGATTTAATAAATGCTTTTTTTAAAACAATTTCTGAGAAAAAATTAAAAATTTCTCTTTTTAATCAAAAATTAGTAAAAGAGTAATCCTAGGCAATAAAACGAATTTTCATTTTCCTAGTTTGCTAATCAATTTACCAAATAAATGGTTTTTAAGCTATGCTCTACGGTTCACAATTCAATGCCAAAATTCCCAAATTTTACCACCTTTACCAAATTGCATCACACAATATAAAACCATACATAAACCATATAATATAAACCATTAAAAACCAGAATCATTCCCAAAACGTTTCGGTAAAAATCATCGAGCTTTTTGGTGTCGTCATAGAACAAGAAACATGATAAATTTTACCATATTTTAGTAGTTTTGACCTCACTTTTTTTCTCGGTTTTTTTGATCACATGGTGGAAATAATTTAAAGAATCAGAAAACTGACAAACATTTAAATNCGAAATTTCATTTTCCTAGTTTGTTAATCAATTTACCAAATAAATGGTTTTTAAGTTATGCTCTACGGTTCACAATTCAATGCTAATATTAACAAATTTTACCACCTTTACTAAATTGTATCACACAATATAAAACCATACATAAACCATATAATATAAACCATTAAAAACCAGAATCATTCCCAAAACGCTTCAATAAAAATCATCGAGTTTTTTGGTGTCGTCATAGAACAAGAAACATGATAAATTTTACCATATTTTAGTAGTTTTGACCTCACTTTTTTTCTCGGTTTTTTTGATCACATGGTGGAAATAATTTAAAGAATCAGAAAACTGACAAACATTTAAATCCCTAACGTGTGACTATGAGATTGCTGATCAAACTGCCAGAGATATTATAAAAAAAACTAATAAGCTTTCTATCATTTTTATCATCAAAATTTGCGAAAATCGAATTATTCGATATATTTGCTTATCCGGTACGAAGCATTTCTCGATTATCCCGGAAAATTGAGAGTCTACTGCGTACTTAGAAACAACTTTTAGTTATTTTTAGAAGCTTGCCTTTATTGCCACTTTCAAGATTTTCTTAAAAAAAGACAAAATACAACTTTAACCAAAGCATGACTTAAAAAAATAATGTTCCAATAATTGTCTTTAAATATTTTCTAGTGTTTTAATAACATGTAAGACTTGAACTTATATTTCCTCGATTTCTGTTTTCAGTTAATGTAATTCAAATGTAAATTGGTAAAATAAATTAGATTTATCCAACCACATAGTCAATAAACATTCAAGAAATACTTTCTATTATATTATGAGTACTATTTATGTCCTTTGAAATGTCAAGGATAAAAATTAACTAAAATACTTCGATTAAGACTATTCATTATTATTTCTTTCTTGCGAAAACATTCAAACTTATATAGTCTTTTCTATCGCCCTGAAGGCGAATTTTTCATACAGAGCCTAATTGATTAATGGCATGATAATGCATTAATACTGACTTTAAAAAACATAATCAGCTTATATTTATAGATATTTTGGATGTTTACATACTTATGCATCATAAATGTTTCATCATTTAATTTTGTTTCGTTGGTTGATTTTGTTTGTTTGCTCTTTATAAATAAAGATGCACAGATTAATTTGCAAATAATAATTAATAAATAAATACGTGCATGTAAATTAGCAATCCCCCTAGAGTAACAATTAATAAATACGAGATGAAATTTCATGTTTATTAATTAATATCTAATGTCAGGAGTTCCCGAAGTGTGTAATATTAAATAAAACAAGATGTCTGACAAGGATCTCTATTCTTTAATTATAATTTATTACTATTTAAAAGAAAATAAAAGCTTTGTAAAAAAAGCGTAGCTCTTTAAAAACTTCTTTTATACAGGTGTCTATCTTGTCCTAAATTAAAGAAATATGTGCAGTGCAAAAAAAAAAAAATGGCCACCCTGAACAACTTCTGATTTAATGATCGGATCTTCATGTTCTAGGAATCAATCGCAATGGTCCGTAGAATTTTACCACATTCAAAATTTTTACAACCTTTACCAAATTATATCACACAATATAAAACCATACATAAACCTTATTATATAAACAATTTAAAACCAGAATCGTTCCCAAAACGCTTCGGTAAAAATTACCGATCTCTTTGATGTTCTCATAGAACAAGAAACATGGTAAATTTTACCATATTTTAGTAGTTTTGACCTCACTTTTTTTCTCAGTTTTTTTTTATCACATGGTGGAAATAATTTAAAGAATCAGAAAACTGGCAAACTTTTAAATCACTAACGTGTGACAATGAGATTGACTATAAGATTAACGCGTGACTTTATTGGGACGGATTTGGATTTCTAGCCCAAAAATATATGGAATAGCAACAATCTTTGAAATATGGTTCCAACAGTTTGGTCAGAAAAGCGCTCCAAAGTTTGGATCGTAATGTTAATTTTATTTTCGTCCTCTTATTAAGCGAATTGAAAATTTTTTGCATGCAATTACAAAATTCTTTTATTGAAAGATAATTCCATGCAAAAAAAAAAATTTGATAAATATTTTTTTAAATTTTTTATTGCTTAAAACTTGAGTAAAATCGGTTGAATAGTTCCTGAGAAATTGAATTTCAGAAAAAGTCAGATATTTGAAATTCGATTTCCCACTATTCGACCGATTTTGCTCAAATTTTGTATTTTACAATGTAAAATTATATTCTTTGAAATGACGCAAAAAATTTTGTTTCTTACGATTCAAAATTTCTACGACCATTAACAAATAAAATAATAAAAAAATTATTTACCAAACTATCATCAATAATTATTTACTACTTTTACTATTATTTGCTTATTTTTTTACATGCAGTAATCTTTGGATTAACGAATTTCATATTTGTGTGCGCGCGACAACATCCTATATTTTGAGGGTCAGAAATTTGAATCCGTTGAAAAAAAAGGTATGTTTATAAAGGAAAGTACGTTTTTGTGTATCATTTTGTAACTTAAACTATCGTCTGCACTTATTATTTAGCATATTTAAAGGGATCCCCTCGAGCAATTAAGGTTCAGTATTTTTTTTTGTTGCTTATTGTATATAGAGAAACAATGTAGAGTCAAAACTACCAGAATATATAAAAATTTACCACGTTTCTGGCTTTAAAGAAACACCAAGCAGATTGGTAATTTTCCGAAGCACTTTGGTAATGATTTTGGTAAAATGAATGATAAAAAATCGATTTATAATATGTGATAAAATTCTGTAAATGCGGTAAAGTTTGATAATATACTAACCTATAAAGGAGGACTACTTCGTTTTGAATTTTTTTTGAAGACTGGTGGCTCCGGGTGGTTAATTTATTTTAAATAATTTCATAAAGTCTAACGAAATATTAAATAAATTAGGGAATATTGGTTAAATCTTAATGCAATTAGAGGTTTTAAGAACCATAACTGGTACCAATAATCTCCTAACTCACGGAAATTCCTTACCTTTTTCAAGGAACCCTGCGTTAATTCCATCAGAACTTTATTTTCCGTGTTAAGCTGTTCTTTGACTCATGAAACTGATATTTTTGTGAGTAATATGCTAATTATATCACTGCTGAGAGATTCCAACAGTTACTCATGTCATAAGTTTAGAATATCTTTATTCTACGTCTTCTACGGTCGATTGTTGTATTACTATAAAATGAACAGTCAGAAAAAATGGGAGCACCCTTTTAATTTTTGAGTGGTTGGTCAGATTATCATTTTGTAAAGTGTTCCAGCAATATCTCAAATAAATATTTTAAATTATATATTTAACAATTAACTGTAACCGTAACGGAACATGCTTATTATTTCGAAAAAAAACACACTTTTCTGAAGAAACATTTCATTCTTTCACATCATTCGATTAAGCGTGCAAAAACAACCCCTGAAACCAAATTTCATAAAATTCTGAAAACTAAAAAAAGGGTTACTAACATAGACACATAGAGCAATTTGGCATACAAATTCAAATGTCGCCAGTTTTCAGCATTAGTAGAAATTGATTTACGAAAAGCATCACTTGGGAGCCGTGCTGCCTCTTTAAGTAATTCATTGCCTAAACTTTCATTTTGTACAGCGAAGTAAAATGTGATCTCAAATTTAAGAACGAAATAAAAAGTGGTAGGAAGATTTTTTTAACTTATACATCTTGCCTTAAACCTTATCAATTAGCACTATGAAGCAGATCTGATCCCAGAATGATAAAGTAAATAAAAAGAGATAGTAAGATTTTTCACTCCTCTAATAAAAACTAGGAAAAGAAGGATTGATTAACTAAAAATCTAAAAACTGGTTTCGGATTTGTAATTATAATATTAATTTTTAAGGAATACGTGGTAGCTTACATAATAAAATCTCCGTTAATAGACAGATTAACACATTAACAAATTGTCATTCCTTTCATCTATCATATTCTACTCATATTCCATCAATGAAAAAAACACTTTTCTTTAACACGTTGAATGCCATGAGAGTCACCGGTGAATGGCACTGAGTTTGCTCGTAGTGCCACGAGGGTCACCGGAGACCGGCGAAGTCAAGATTATTAGAAACACATAATTCGAGTAAATTTTTAATGCTTTTAATTTCTTTATATTATTATCGTTCCTAAAATGGTTTGAAGAAATTAATGCAATACATACTGAGAAAAATCATTTTGGCCAGACGGGCAAGCCATGTGAAATTAACATGGCATTCAACGTGTTAATATGTATTTGTATTTATTGCGGATAAAAATATTAATCTCCAGATTTACAGTGAGTCATTTTTTACACTGAGTAACCCTTTCAGGACAGGAGGTATTTTTTTATTTTTTATGTAAGCATTAAATCACTTAAAATATGTAATATTTTTTTAAATAACTATGAATTACAAAATAATGTGGCAATTAAATATTAAGATATTAAAATTTTAAATTTAAGAATGAAAACTTGATGTCTAGTCAAAGCGGTCAAAGGGCCGCTTTATGAACTTGATCTTCAGAAATGAGTTTCTAAAATATGAGCTGATAAAAATGCAGTTTTTGTAACCTGAAATTAGTAAGCACAGTACAACCACTAAAAAAATTCAACGCAACAAACATGACAATTTTTAGTTGTTACATCATTGCAAAAATATATGTAGAAAATAAATGACAAAAAAAAAAAACATTTGCTACAAATAAAACTTTTAGAAAAGCTGATAAGAAAGGTTCTCGTATTTAAAATCAAGCAAAAAAATATGCTCTCGGAGTCATTGTTAAACTCTTATTTAATAAGGAAACAATTGTATTCTTTACTTTATAAAATGACGTCTGCACTGGTTTGCAAAACTTTTTCTTATTGACTTGCTCATGGATATTAAATAAAATTAATGTTTCTTTCTTAAATTAAATAAAGCCAACATAAAATAGTCTTAGATATAAAATAAATGCTTTTAGTGAAATAATTATTCGATAAAACTAAAGAAATACCTTGCAATCATTATATTTCGATATTAACTTTTTGACTTGAAATAATACATTAAAAGCTTTTTTTTATTAAGGAATAAGATAAAAAAAATATAGATAAATGGTACTTTTAAGATAATTTATATTTAGTATAATTATAATATAGTTTTATTAGTAGTATTAAAATACGTTTATTTAATTACACCATTAATTCATCTAACTTTAAGAATTTAAGTATTTGACTCCTACTAAATTTCATTACAGTTGCTTCAATGGGAATATAAAAAGTAAGTGTATATTGCAGTTTAATAATGGTATCAGTTTCAGTTTACAAAAAATTACCTATCCTTTTAATTCCATAAAATAAAAGTTCCATCCTAAAAGGAATGAAAAAGTATTAATTAAATATTGGTCCTGTAATTTAATTAAGAATGTTTTTTGAAAGAAGTGTTTTTCTTTGAGCTTAATTATGTTTTTTATTAATAAAGTAGGAACATTAATTACTTAAAAAAGCTTTGTATAAGGTTGAGTTATTCTATGCCTACAGAAAAGGAGAGACATCATTTTTTTATTAAATTGCATGTAACAAATATTAAAATTTGTTTATGCTGTGATCTAATTATTTCCAAAGTAATAGGCAAACGTAATTATATGTTTGGTGGTATAAGTTACAACGGTCTAACATACAATTCGTAATTAGCATTAATATTTTTTTTAAAAAAATCATTATAGATAAACTTTGTTTCTAAACATTATTTCTTTCACAGACTTCATGAAAATATTGTTTAAAGTTTTTGTTATCGATAAAAGCCCAACTGCGGTTCATTTATCTGTCAGGGGGCAAGTAAATAATATCTACACAGACAGCTTTAAATAGTTTACAATACAGTTGAAACTTAAATAAATTCAAATTTGTATGCTAGTAACTCCAAATCTCAATATATTTTCATATATAAATCTCAAAATATAAATTTCAATATATAGTTCTAAATTGTATATAGATACTGCACGATGCTTATATTTATGCCAAACTAGAGCTGCTCAATAGGCTATTGGTGACGGTTTGGAAAACATACTTTGGAATGTTCCGGAGGCAACATTCATACGTCACATCCCGTCTTACAGTGAGAACCCATTCACATACCATCCATCCGTAGATTGCAATTTTGACCTGTACAGAAGTACTATCAAGCTCCAATCCAGTACTTTCCAGAGGTACTGATTTGTTAAGTGATTTTGAAGGATTTTGTGATCTCGACATATTCAGCATGCACCAGTCACCATTTTGTACACGGACAGTCTTCCAACAGCGGAGATCTCTTAACTATACATAGATATAATAATGATGTTTTTATCATAACTGTCTTGCGTATGTGAATAATCAGCAAATTGTTTTTAAAAATATTTATCAAGTATTACTAAGCTTCCAAATTGAGAATCTACAGAATTTTTAGTCTAAGAATATATATTTTTATAGAAAATTATTTTGCATTTCCTATAAAAATTGTTGAAATTACTGTTTAAAAATAAAAAATAAGATAAAAAAAGAGCAGGAAAAGATTGAAATGCTTTTGAAACGTAGCCTTTTCTTTAAAAGGACGAATACATTTATTATTCGGTTTAATGCTTTCTATATTAATGTAGAGATTGTGATAAAAAACTGAATAGGTAGTTGAATTCATTAAATTCAACTGCAAGGAAATTATGATTAAGGTCATTTTACACTAAACAATTTTGATGTATAGTTGCCCCCAATTATGTTCTTGAAGTGAACTAAATACATTTTTTAATACAGTGTAGTTGCCGTGCAAAAAATTATTTCAAATTGACAAGGCAACAACTGTTTGAAAGAATTAAACGAATTATTTTTGCAATGAAACCATAAATTTATTTCAATGCACATAGAAATATATGTTGTTCGTTATCAAATTGACAAAGCAACAACTGTTTGAAAGAATTAAACGAATTATTTTTGCAATGAAACCATAAATTTATTTCAATGCACATAGAAATATATGTTGTTCGTAAACGGAAAATGAAAAATTTAATAAAAAAAATTTATGACAGTAAATAAATAAATACTAGTTCAACTCAACACCAAAAATGGTAACTACTATACACCACGTCTTTACGGTGTATTATTTATCAATTAAGAATTTATGAATGCAAAGTGATTAGATTTATCTGTAAAATGTGCAAACACATTTTATAATTCATGAATTTTTTATAATTCAATTTTGTAAATTTTATAATTCAATTTTGTAAATTTTATAATTCGTAATTATTTAAAATTTTTCAAAAATATAATATGTTTACGTCGGTCACTAATACGTAAATGTTAGACAGTTTCGTTAATTTCCTCATACTTTTGACTTTTTAATTTTTTTTATTTTGTAATTTTACACAAGTCGTTAAACAGCCGACCCGATTCTGAGTTTCAGGCTACCATTGTTTAAATCCGTAGACTTATAATTCTGAACCCAATCCAGAATACAAGGAAGCTCCTACTAGGAGAAATTTGCCGTCGTGATGGAACTAACCCACATTTGCGTTGCACGGAGAGGGAAACCACGAAACCCTTTCACGGTTAGACTGACGTCAAGGGGACTGTAACCCATGGCCCGTATACCATTGTTGATATTTTACTTCATCACTGTGGTCAGTGATGGCAGTGTGCGGAATTTGTTTCGACCAGCCATAGTTGGGATTCGAATCCGGGTCGCCTCATTGGGAGGCGAGTGAGCCACCACGGCTTCCTTTTGAATTTTAACAGTAACCAACATTCAAAGAAAATACTCGAACAATTCAATGTCACAGACCTTTTCATAGACAGTACATTAGCTTGTTCCCACGGCTGTATTCAGGAAGCCTGATTTGCCAAAGAAAGCGAAAAATTTATTATTGACTTATTACTAGTTGGCGAAATAAGAAAGCCCAGAGAGATGTTTAGTAAATTATTTAATAGGTTTTAATCAAACATCGGTATAAATTAGCTTTTATGCATGACTTTTTGAATAGAACTTGCCAGTAACAGCATTATGCAGGTTGTTCAAGTAAATGCAATCCTTAATATTTATTTTATCGATCTTCTCTAAGATATTTCCAAAATTCTATACTTATCGTTATCGCAATCCTACGAATCAGTATTTTAGAAGGAGAAATTAAAAACAAAAATTTTGAGAACTGGAAAAAACTGAGATGCAATGCGTAGAAATTTCTTTTGGCAATCAAACTTGTTTTGACGTTTGTTTAGCCAGTCTTTCTTAATAGCGAATGATATAATTTTAATAATGTTTCGATTTTTTTCCGAATTAAAGCATCTTTGAGATCATCAGTTGCATATTACTTTGAATTTATTTTTATCAAGAATTATAAACTTATGTGAAGTTAGCAAGAAATATCACTCTGAACAATTTTCTTCTAATGATAAGTTTTTCACAAAGTGACAAATTCAATAGCTCAAAGAATTGTGTGAATCATCTTTTCACGAATACGTGATTTGGGTGAAAACGTGAACGCGAAAATGTTTCCTCAATTCCTCGCAGCCCAGAGTGAGTGATAATTCCTGCTTGTTTTACTTTTGTTGCGGACTGTAGTCGGCAGGATTGTAGGGTGGTCAGGGAACTGACTTCATGTCAGAAAAGTAGCGGATTTAAATCCAGATCGAAAACACTAATGTTCTTTCTTTCTTTCTCTCTGTACTGTCTTTCTTACTGTAGGAAAAGCATTGACTCACCTAATAAGGTGACTCAGAAAGATTGGTAAGCAGATCTGCTCTACTGATGCCCAAATGACAAATGTCAACGTATACTGTTTGACATTGGGGAAAAAATAAATTTTGCTATTTTTGACTGCATTTGTTTCCTTGAAGAAGTGTTGGTGGTCATTTCCTCCCTTTGACGAAATATTCACTCTGACCATATAATAGGAAAGGGTTTCGTCAAAAATAAAATTCCCTAAAATTTAAGTATCCATTTTGTATAACGTGCATGAATATTAAAAGAGAAGCTTAGTTTACAAATGAAGCCATTGGTTAGTTTATAAGAAGGATACCAGTTTTCCAATTTTGAATAACTGCTTCAAAAACAAATTCTCCGTAATATCCAGGTTAGCTAATAAAGCTATTTTAACATATTGAACTTGCATCACATTAATTTTATTTACTTTAGCAGTTTTCATGAAAATGTAACAGTGAGTCCTTTTGCTTAAAAGGTCTTCTAACGGAAACGTCAATACATTTTCTAAAAAAATATGTTATGTAACAAACTAATGAGCTCTGTAATTTGTTCTTGCCAATTAAAAATACGAGGACTGAGAGAATATTGCTATTCAATTCGGAATTTAATGATCCTGCTATTTTAGTTTTTTAATAAGTGAGTTTTAAAATTTCGAAACAAATTTCTATAATAGGATAGGGTTACATATAGTTTAATTAATGCGTATTTGTCCTCTTGTTAATTGAATAAGCAGTTTTTCATAATCATTAATTTTCAAATATTGATATTAGACATTTTCATATTTGCAACAAGCAAAAATAACCGAAATTTTAAAGTAAACTTATTAAAATGGTTTGTTAAGAATTGCAACTTTTAGAAAATGCTTAGTTTAAAACTTTGATAATAATAATTTTCTCTTAAATATTAATTTTTGCAATCAGTTTCTCCCCAAATGTTAATTTAACAAATTAAACTTCTTTTGTCGAAAAATTCTTGAGTATATAATACTTATACATATGAGTATATATATATTATATCTAATATAATATTGTTACTATTGAGTATATAATATTATATATACAGGAAATAATCTTGAGTAAATAATATTAACTCTTAAACAGTCTTGAGTAAATATTTTTACACTCAAATGACATTGAAGATCAAATTTTTTGATCAAAGGATTTGTAATAATTGTTTCCTGGTAGATGTTTTTAAAGTTTTAGAAATTTTTACCAGATAATGACAATATGCACCGAAAAAGTTCATCGCTTATATGAAAATACTGTTTTTTTTTAAAAAAAAAAAACATTCTCTTGAACAATTTGAAAATTTGTCTAATGATTACATCACCAAGCCATTCGCATACTGATACTGATTGGTAATGTCGAAAACTTAACAAATAATTTAAAAAAATGGTTTCACAAATATTTTCTTTAAAAAAAAAGTACAAAGAGGAGTGTGGTGATATAATCAAGGGTGAAGATACAAATTAGTTTGAAAAAGGGAACTAGAATTGACTCTTCGGCACCAAATTTTAACGGCATTACGTACTTAAAGTAAGGAAAGGAAACGGGATATAAAACTAATTTTTGTGCACGAAAATGAGGAGATTAAAGAATACAGAATAAATAACGCAAATAATTAGGAAAGATCAATTAAGTATTTAGATACTGTGGAACCAGTGCTCTCCCCAAATTTATAAAATACATCATGGGGTTTTGAAAAAAAGAAAAATCTAACATAAAAGTTAAATAAATCCATATTGCAAGTTTTGACTAGAAGAAGATTTAAATAATTACGGCAGTGCATAAGGCACAAATCTATATGAAGCAATGCTTGTGACAATGGCAAATGTATTTATTATGCACTACTATCTTACGATGTTTTGTGTTTTTTTTCTTTCACTTAAGGTATTTATCATAGCTTTGTAATAATTCAAGACAGAACAACTATAATTTGTTTAAATGTAGATAATGCTTAAGATCCTATCAAGAAAAAATGACATTTGGCAGTATAATGAAATGCCTTAACTTTTTATAGATAGTACTGAAGTGAAAGTTAGAATTATTGTCATTAAAAAAATGACAAAACAATCTGTTTTTTTAAAAATGCCCCTTGCTTTTTTTTCACTCAAATGAATACATTTTAAATAATTAATGTCAAAAAGTATTTTTATTTTCTTACGTTTACTGGATTTTTTTTTGATAAAAAGTTTATTTAAAATATTAATTTTTTTCATTATTTAAGAATTGAAAAATATGTAACTTGTTTAGAACTTTCAAAAACCTCGTTTCAAAAGAAGTTTTTCTTATAAAACATATGACAAAAATCATCATGATCAAATACTAATGAACAGCTAATTTTAGTTAATAGAAAACCAAATTTTATGATAAAAAATATCAGTGAAAAAAGTAAAGCCTGTATAAAAATCACAGACATTAAACTTTATTCGCAGAAAAGCAAATTTACATTTTGATTTCTAAAATGTATTAATTGCATTAAAAAAACTTATTATTTTGGTTCAAATAGTTTGAATTTTATTTGGCTTCATTGCTTTAAACTAAAAATACTTCGAAACGTCATTTTCGCAATCGTGTATAAAACGAATAAAATTGTGGATTATTGAATTAATTGGGATTATTTAAATAATTAATAAAGATTAGAAAAAAATTTTTTAGCCGGATTAATTATGCTTCCGCAAGACTGCGGTTAGCGAGTGAAACTCTCTCAAATATGGAGGTCAGTATGTTCAATTTCCACCGTAGCTGTGGGAGTTTCAGTCCTTCTATCTATATTAAGATCAAAATTTGATTCATTGTCTCTCAAATTGACTAAGGCTCTCAATTGATTCGTGACTTAGTACCACGCGCCATTATTTTCAGTGGGATATAAATATTACTTGTGAGAATTCAAAAAAGTGTGTAAAGAATCCATACTGTTTACCAGGTTAGTTTAAGGCGCTTTGAGTTCTCCTTCGTCTCATATTAAAATGTCACAAGATAATTTTCGTTTTAATTGCTCAGCTTTTCCAAAATTTATAAATATCTTCTCACGCAGCACAAAGAAATATCATACGTTTTACGGATACAACACATACACGTCACATCGCGCTTAACATGGAGAACACATTCACACACAATCTACTTATCGTAATTTTGACCTGAACCAGAGCGTGATCAATCTTCCATAAAGTGCCCTCAGAGGTACTGATTTGTTATGGGAACTTGGTTGACTTTGTTACCCAGACTGATTTTGCACGAACCAGTCACCATTTTGTAGACGGGGAGACTTTGTCTTGCGGGGATTGAACTCGTGACCTCTCGGATGTGGCTCAATGTCCTACCAGCTAGGCTATCCCGACCTCATACGTTTTACAATGGTAGTAGTCGTAATACTTTATTTTACGTCGCACTAGAGCTGCGCAATGGGATATTGGCGACGTGGTCATGGAAGCCTCCCTGAAGATGATACGAAGACATGCCATCATAATTTGATCCTGTGGTGAGGGTATACGTTTTACAATGGAAAACTCTTGGCCTATCATATAATTATTTTTTTCCATTTGTTGTCAGGAGAGTAGTTGCCAGAAAAAAGATATTAGATGCTTAAGCAAAATGCTTTACTTTTCCTTCATATTAAACACAAATGAGAACATTTACATTGTAATTGAGGATGCTTTGAAATTTAGATAATGAAACAAAAAGAAAATATTAAAAAAATTATATTCTAAACTTAAGTTTTCAAATGAATCAGGGGTTATGTATTTTAGCCCTATTTCCTGAGAATCACAAGTAAAATTTACTTTTAATTTTAACCTCAAGATGTCCAAAATTTCGTTTTATAATGTATTTTTTTAATGTGAATAATTATAGAATAATTAATTCCCTTTTGAATTGAACACTTTTAAAAAAAGTTAAAGTTTGAGAAAACGTTACAGTAAATATGATACCAATACAATAAAATATGATACCAATACCATAATTGTAAAGTAATATTAATTAATCCCTAAAATGTTTACATTAGTTTTCCATAATTATAAAATATCGCATAAATATCCTATATTATCATTTCAGAGAAAAAATGTAGATTTGTACGAATAATTTTAAAAAAAATAGTTTTGCTATCCAAACAGAGCGTCTTAAAAATACAAAAATAAAATCTAACAGACAAGAAACAACTATTTCTTAGGTAATATATTATTTAAAACACATATTCAACCTACAAAGCAATTAATGCATATTTGAAAACATTTATCACGCGAGAATTTTTAAACATTGAAATAATAAAAAAATGGATTCCATTCTTCCAACTTTTTTTTCAACCAGTGCTTACATCTTGAGAAACAGCAACTTGACATGAGCTTTATCACTCTAAGTTCATCCTTGTGGAATCTTTGTTGGAAAAGGAAGTTCAATCGGTCGAGTTTGGATCAGAAGAGGCTCCAAAGGAAAGTCTTACAATGCGCTGTTTTTTCCTTTAAAGAAGATCAAAAATTCCTCGAGAATCTTTGCCAAAAAAGGCACCTCTTTTTCTCATTCCTTGTTCTCCCTTCCGTCTTTCAAAAAATAATGTACCGTCTGTTTGTAGACATGTCAGGCTCTTATTCTTCTGAGAATATTTCCTTCTGTGAACTTCAATAAAGCTACCTGGCTGTGGTTTAATACAACTCACATCCAAAAGAAACGCCCATCTCCTTTTAATATTTTCTTCTGTCGAGATTGGTAAAAGTTCTTCTTCACGATCTTATTAGTTTCTCATAGAAGTTTGACGTTGTGAGATTCTTGGAATTTTTCCGCTGTGTAGGCATACTTTGGCGTTATGATGGCAACAGATCATCTGAGTTTATTTTATATTAGGTAAAAAGTTGGAAGCATTGTTTTATAAAGTTAGAAATAGAAAAATTCCTCTGACTTTTACCAAAATATTAGATATATTTACCGCGGCAAAGAAAGCGAAGATTTGGCATTAGACTATTGACAAAATTAAGGGATTTTATTAGTTCCTTGTTCAATCGAATATTAACGACTAGAGAAAAAGTTACCGTGAGAGATTTGCATTAAAAGGATTTAAATAGTATAGTTAGTTTCAATCTTAAAAGTTTCTTATAGAAGTATGACGCTGTTCTGTTTCATTGCATATACTTAATTTTTGTTAAAATGGCAGCATGTTATCTGAATATATTTTACGGGTAAAAAAGGAATCATTGATTTATTTATCAGAGTAATATAAATGTGAAAAATCTGAGCGAAAAAAATTCCATGAGCTTCTACAAATATATTGGATTCATAGACCTCAAATATAAAAATGACTATTTGAAATCATATAGTAAATAAAGAAATATATTTTGCTCAGACTAGATTTAATGTACTAGATCATTGTTGAATTATATAATACCAAAAATAGGTAAGAGTCATTCTTCATGATTTTGTTCGTTTTTTAAAATTTTGGCATTTAGAGATTTTTATAAGTTTTTTCTCTGCGTGAGCATACTTTGACGATATGCTAGCAGCAGATTGTACTAGTTTGCTTTATATCTGGTCAAATGTTGGAAGCAATGTTTCATAAAATTAGGAATATAAAAATTCCCTTGACTTTTACCCGAATATTGACATCATACGAATTATAAATTAATTAATATTGTATTTAATTATACCGAAAAGGCTTACACTGGACTTTGTCAAGTCAAATAATAACAATGAGTTTAAATGATATCCCAAAAGTGTGTTATAAACTAACTTAAAATCAACTAATGCCCGTTACACAACTAAAGCTTTTCTTATAGTGATCTTTATAAAGTTTTTCAACGATGTCAGTTACCAGTTTTAAAAACGGCACATGCATTTTTAGATAATTTACTGAGATTAAAAATAATAAATTCTTTTCAGCAGCTTTTTTATAGATTTCACGTTTTGATTATACTATAAAATACAATAATAAATGTAGTAAATTAACTAAATAATAAAAATACAGTAAACTTACTTCTCAAAATCCCGTTTTTTTTTGCGCGCGCGCGTTCAGAAAATTTATGGGCGTGCTCTCATAATATGATTGATACCTTGATGTAGCTTATCTTCACTTTGAGTGTCACAAATAATAATCACATGTAATTACGAATTCTGCTTTCAGTGAAAGCTACCTCTAGTATATTACTTGATCAAATCTTACAGTTATATTGAAGTGGTTGAGCAATATACCTTTAGTTGCCTCTTTTGTGTTTTTCACATGGCATCTGTTTTTTTATCTCTATAGTATATGAAATGACTAAATCACTATTACAATTTTTCGTGCTTGAAAGATTGGTAGTTTAAGTCTTGTATTAATTATTGACAGATTTCCCCATTTTCTCTATTAAATCATTACTAATAACTACTGATACTGGTAATTATTAATTACGGATAAAAATTATTACTTACTAAATAAAATTAAATTGTTTCTGATTAAATTATTACTGATAACTACTGAAACAGATAAATTATTTCTGATACTTTTGACTATTAAATTATTGCAGATAATTATAACTGATTACTGCTTGAATTAATACTGATAACTGTGTCTTGAATGAAAATTTACTTTTCATTTTATATTTAAAAAATCTATTTAGTGGAAAAATCCTGTTTCAAATTAACTTTTAAATAAAACAAACTATGATTTAGTAACATGTTTCTTTATTTTTCTCCAATATTGTTGAATTTCCGAATAAAAATACCACTGAAAACTAGGATTTGTACAAAGTAAGGTCTAAGGAAAGCATGGTGTTATGTGTTACAGTCATTTGATGGATTATGGAAATTCGGGTTGGTATTTCAACAAGTTGAAGTACAAAAACAACGTATAAAAGTATATTGACAACAAAAAAATATCCTTTATCTGAAAATGACATTGAAAAAATTATCTTTCTTTCTAGATGATATGTTAAAAAAGTTTTAAATTTTAGCTTAAATATATAAGGGAACATTAATTTTTAAAGTAAACAAAAATTAGAAGCTGCATAAATATTAAGTGGAACATTTATCAAAATGTTTGTTAAATATTTTGATATTTTATTTTATTTTGTTTTCGTGAATTGGTTGCTTTGACGCTCAGAGAAGTTTCTGAATGAACAAGTTTCTTTTTATTGTTTAGTTCAGAAATTCGGTCAAAACCCCTAAAGCTGATATTTCAAATACTTATTAATTTGCTCATATTCAATACATAAGTATTTAAAAATTCTCCATAAAATATTATTCCTTATGTTTCACACAATTTCACAAACAATATTTTTATTATATTGACGTAAAAATGGTTTAAAACAAAAATGGATTAAAAAAATTGTATTGGCAGACCGCTATAAAAAGGTACACTAATAATAAAATTTGTTTATTGTACCTTAATGGCTGCCTGCTTTTTCATAGGTTTCATTCATATCTTATACGTCATTTGTACTCCAGAACGAAGATAACTTTCTTATCTTCAAACATGCTTTCAACAAACTTTCAAACTTTGAATAACTGGCATAATTATTCAATTACATTCCTCAGAGTAGATGTGAGATGATCACCAATTTTTCTTTATCACATCTTTTCGACACATATTGAAGGTGAAAGTGAACATATGTATAGATATATTTATTTATTTATTTGAATATTGAAACTTTTTACAAACACGTAAGTTGTACGTTGTACAAAACAGTCTAGTGAATCTATGACTTATACAACAAGAGACAACAGGAGGCCAGAAGAGCCACTGTCCACCTAACGGCAGGGTTCTGTGATGCCGAGTCGCGCACTGAAAAAAAACAGAAAAATTTAGAATACATCATATAGTTTAAACAGTAATAAAAATAGTGAGTTTTCAGGTATTTATCATTCTAGTTTAAAGCAAAACTTGATGCTCTTGCATTGCTCCATACGTCAGTTATTGAGTTTGAGTGAGCGCATCTTCGAATGAATACCGTTTGCTAATTTTTTTTTAAACGAACTGTATAAAAAAATCAAAGTCAAAGAAAAAGATGAGAATGCTATAAGTGGCAATATTTTCTGAATAATCATAAAGGTGTGTCGATTTTTATTTTGAAAAAGATCGAAATCACCTGTGATGGGTTTAGTTACATCACACAGTTTCATCATATTTTTGTATTTTTTTTGTTTTTTTTTAGGTCAAAATGACCCTTGAACTTTCTTTAATACTACAAAATACATCACTTTTAAGTCCTTTTTTTAAAACTTTTTTCAGCAAAATATTTCATGACTTACTGCTTCAAAAAGTTGCTTAGTAAGACCGCTTGTTTGAAAACAAAAATATTATTATAACGAATTATTACCACCCTCGCCAGACTTGATATTTGCATGAGTTTGAAATTTTAACCCTCTGAAGCTGAGTTTTTAACAAACATGTTTTTATAAATTAAATAAATTTTTAATTCTTTTTTTTAACTTTCTATGATAAAATATAGAATTCTTAAGGAATCAAACTTAAGTACAAAATAAAAGCACCTGATGTGTATCAACAACACAAGGCAGTTGAGTAGTGAATAACTTATCAAAGATTCTATGCATCGGCTGTGCTTGAAAGTTTAATTTTAGTGATTTATCTACCGTGTATTTACTTGAGATCAAATCGAACGAAACAGAATTTCATACAGATGTGAAATTTGGTGCTACATGTCTGTTTGAGTTGCATACAAAAGGAAGTTTCATTGGATTTTATGTCAGTCGCATGTCATTGTGCTATCTTTCTAAAATAACACTACGGAATTGTTTGGAACTAAAGTGGAATTAAATGGTTTTGCTTGTATTGTCGAAATTATGGCAGCATAACGCAGAATTCATGACAAAGAGATAACTGCATTCTTATTCAACTGTAAAGCTTATCATACTCTCCATTGCTTTTGGACAATTTTAAAAACATATCGCTTGATATATTTAAAACAAATGTTTTTGGTAAGTACTAAATCCATCTGAAACCTCTGTGGGTGTAGATCAGGGATTGTATTAAACTTGACAATGGATAGTTTCTCACATGCGTCAAGAAGTTTCCCAATACTGTAGTATTTCCATAGAAAGAGGCATTGAAACATGATTCCATGTCGAGACAAATGTGAAGATAGCTCATTGACAAGCAACTAATATATGAGCTACTGTAACTGTCTCCATGTATGAAACTTAAACAGTCGCATTGCACCAAATTTGACACCAGTTATGAATGCTGTTCCATCCAAACCGATAGTAAATAAATCCTCTGTAGAAAATTGGCTTGTTTTCAAATAATCTAAAATTCCAGAAATTAAAACCGAGTCTTCATGCTCAGCATTGAAGTTATACAGTATTCAACTCAACTACTTTAACTCTTTGAAGTACACCGACCGCTCTCGGGAGCTGTATTATTTTATACTTTAGTTTTATCCTGAACAATTCTATATTGTTATAATAGAAATGAAGACAGTTTAAAATGACTAAAACTAATATTTAAAATAATGTTTAATATAAACTCTGCTTTGAAGGGCTTGAAATTTAAAAGTAATTTAAATTCCAAAAGCATGGCAATGAAAGTAAATAGAATATGATAACAATATTTTTATTCACAAATAAAGGGTCTTAGTATGCAACTATTCCCGCTCCGGGTGGTTAAAAATTTAGATTCATAAAAAGTAAATAAAAAATTATGTATTTTGTAAAATTAGAGAAATTTAAAGGGCCTGGTGGGGGTATAAATATATTTTGATTTAAAAATAGAATAACAACATTTGATACCTAAACCCATGTTCCCCACTGGTGATTTGAATGTTTTTTTTTTGAAAAAGATAAAAATTGCTCCCCCCAAATAAAAATACATTTCTTCGATGGATGTGAATTCTTGACCCTTCAAAGCAGGGGTGAGGTTAGCCACCAATTTGGAATATTTGGTCTAACAATTATAGATGTCAAATGTCTGATATCTTAGCGATTATTTTAATTTTTGTATATTTTGGTAAATCTGATGCTGAAATTTCCGAACACAATAAAAATTTTGAGTTTAAATTACAATGTTAAAAATTATGCTAACATTTGTATACATCGATACTCAAAGAGTTTTTGATCAATATTATAAATGAATAAATGAATTAAATATGAAAATAATGAAACAAAATGAAAATAATAAATTAGTTGAAAAATACTTCTTAAATTGTATTTTCTTTTGATAAACTAGTTTTATAATCGTGTTCAATCAATATTCGCTTAAATAGTTGAAGCATTATAATTTAAATTAGCATTAGAGGCCCAAAAAAATTAAACCGTTCTCTTACCATACTTGTTGGAGTGAATTTATGAGATTGCGGCTACCTTTCATATTTTGAGGATCAAGAATCCAAATTGATCGAAAAAAGACATCTTTCTACAAAGCAAAAAATAATTTTTGATCAGGTTTCGTAACTTAAACGAGACTTAAAATCACGATTATTCTCATTATAGCATATTTATGGTAAATTCCTTTGAACCATTTACATTGCATCTATGTACACTGTGAACAATTCTAGATCAAACAACATTATAATTTGCAGACACTTTCGGGTAACATCTGTAAAATTAATTTACCTTAAATCATTTTTAACCGTAAAATATTATACCATAGTTTTTACAGTAAATATTTAACCCCTTAACGATCGGTTAATTTTCAAGAAAACTGTCATAAAAGTGCCTATTTTTTAATCCCAGAAAATTATATAATATATATTTTTCATACGCATATTAATTTTTAATTTTTAATTTGTTTTTATCTTGAAATTTTGAAAAAATTAATTTTAAAAAAAGCCAACATTCAGGGTTACTATAACTTAATGTTGATTTTCCAGCAAGCAAGGAAAATTCAAAAAATATAACTCCATAATGAACACAATATTAAAAAATAAATTTTGTGTTGAGCACAAACCACGCGTATTCACAAAGAGCCTAACTAAGTAACTTTGCTAAGATTGCAAATAACATATCACAAATACACGTATTCGATTAGTGCTGACATCTAGTTTAAAATAAACTAACTATCTACAATTACCTTAAAAATATCCTGGTACTGTCATTGCCATTTGGTGTGTAAAATGAGAAATGAAATTTTTTCCGGGCAAAAGGTAGTTACGACTGAGCATTCTATCCCGGAAATATCACGGGAGCGCGAAATAGAGAGCAAAACCTCACACCGTCATTTTCACGGGAACAAGAAGGAAGGGGTTAGTTAAAGTAGTTCAGTTAACTGTAGATTTCACGGTAATTATAACTGTAAAAAGTACTGTATATAAGTTTTTTTTTATGTTCCGGTAAAAATAATTGAATTGAAAAAGTACCGACTGTACGTTTTAAATCTATAATAATCTTTAAATCTATTTAAATCTCATTTAAAATCCTTTTAAATATATATTTACCGTATCGGTCATAGTGCGGTTATGCATGAATTTTTTACAGTAATTTGAGCCGGTATTTTTTACAGTGAAATTATGGCAAGTTTGCAGCAAATTCTTTTGAATCATTAACATTGCATCTTAGTACATAATATTCCGATCATTAGATTAAAAGTTATTAAGGTCTTCTGTTTTAGCGAAATGTAAGTGTAATGGAAGTGTGATGAGCGTAATGCAAGTGTAAGTGTGAATTAGTGAAAAAAAATGTTCATTCTCTCTGCATAAGTTTATGTTAGCAAAACACGATCATGAAACTCATTAAAATAGGAACGTTTTAGTAATATTCTCTTTATTTACTAAAGTTGATTTCCTTTTTAAAGATAAATCCAGGTATAAATATAACGTCGATTTCAGTATTAGGGTTGTCTTAAATAGATAATGGTCCTACCTCTTTGGAATCGATATTCATTTGTTTTGGTATGATAAATAAATGACGAAAACTTCTCATTGTCTACGAGACCAATTGAATTAAATAAACAGTCAAAACGTGTGTAGTAATATGGTATTGATGTATTTCGATTTAGGATAACTCAAAGTAGTTAATGATATTTTCTTAATTAATTGTTTGATAGGTGAACAAATAATGAATAAAGATGAACCTTTTATTTGAGTTTGAATTCTTTGGTATCGAGTGGCAGTGTTATAAGTTTATTCTAGAAATTATTAGTCAATATTACAATCAAATAAGGGAACAAAAACCAACAGACATTTATTGAATACAGGGGAGTTTGTATTATTGTTTTGCTGTTTATCAAACCAATATTAAATAAGGAATTTGCAAACGTTATATATTGAAAAATACTTTAATCTTTGTTGAAGCAATTCCGTTAGTTCAAGTATTTGTTCAAAAGCATACATTTTGCAGGCATTAAAAATAAATTAAAGTTAAGAATTTATGGTATTATTGAGAAGATTGAAAAGTTATCTGACGTTTTAAATATAAATCTGAGCGAGTTACAAACGTTCCTAAAAATATGAAAAGTACCACTTGTAGAATTTTCAATGTGTTTATATATTTTTATTTACTTAAACATTCTTAAAAATGTAAAAAAATGAAAATTGTATTATTTTTAAGGAGTTTAAATACTTTTGTTTACTTGACTGAAACAGACATTTCATTCGTTTAACAACTATTTTAACATTCTATTTACATCGTTGTCATGTGTTTAAAAATTTCTAAAAGTGCAGAGAGATTTTTCTAAATGGTTTAAAATTGAAAGAAAAAATAGTGTGCTGCCATCTATTTAGAGAGACAAATAAGTGTGATTAACGAAAGAGAATTTTCATCTGGTCGATAATCGCTCTACAGTTAATTAAAACCAAATATGATACAAAAAAATGGAATCTACCTCCATCTATTTGTAAAATAATTTTTTTTTAACATAATACTCGAGAACGCATTTGGAACACATGAAATATTTTTTTGAAAGGTTAAGAGTATTTAAGAGACAAAAACGTGGCGTTTTTCCAGTTAAAGCTAATTTTTAAGATATTTTCGAATTTTTATTTTTAATGCTAATGTAAAACCTAAGAAAAATATCAATCTGTTACACTATATCGATATCAGCTATTAATGCAGTATTCTTTTTGCTATTTTTTCATGGTTTTGATAGTTTTATCAGTCACTGATAATAATCAGTAAATATGTATACCAATAATATTTTAAGAAGACGAGATCAGCAGCATTTTTAGAAATCTGACAGACATGAAGTCTTCAACCAAATCAGTCACACTACTGACAAAAGAAGAGCTTTCAAATTTTCTAACTTAAAAAAAATTGTATTTATATTTTTTCTTTAAAACATAAATCTAGTTTTTAGGAAATACTTTCACTTTAAAAAAATAGCCGTAATTATTGTGTTTTTATTCAAAAAAAGTTTCTTACGTAATATTAGTTGATATATTGAGCAATAAATATAAATGATCTATACATAAAATATGGGAAAATATTTCTTAAAGAAAATAAGAAAATTCACAAAGTGAACACTTCTTTTTTCGTCGTGATATTAAACTCCCACACCACTTTCGCAATTCCTATTTATATAACACTTTATAGTTCCTTGCACATAAGTATTAAAAATAAATTACGTATTAGGTACTTATGGATACGAAAGTTACAATTTATTACACGGTAAATGAAATTTATAAAGCAAATCTTAAAATATTGCTTGAGAAATCAAGATTAATGTCTCATAAGACTTAGTCTTATAATAGCTTGAGTTTATAATCCCAAGAGTCTGACAAGATTCTGGTTTTAGTTTAAGTTTGGGAAACTTCCCGTAATGTCATACTAGCAACTTTGAAATGCCTCTTGAGAGCTATTAGGGAGGTCAAAACTACGTCAAAGTAGCTATTAGTCGGAGAGGCTGTCAAATTTGACCAATCAATTCTCGGGGTAAACTGTCAACTTTTTAGGCTTCCTATTTAGACTTTTTCAGATAAGTATAACGTAATAAATATTCATTGTTATATATTTTATGCCTAGAGTTTTTTATTGTTATAGGGCCAAATAATTTCGTAATATTTTCAAAAGTTCATTTCCTTTTTTTAAAAAAGAAAAGAAAAAAAAACCTTATTGTGTTGAAAAAAATCTTTAAAGAAATTACGTGTTTCAAAAATAATCAATTTATTACTTCTTGGAGGATTTGCTACTGTAATCCATAGAAAATTTAAAACGTTGATCATTCATGCGAAATTATCAGTGTTTGCATTTGTTTTATGGTTTTATCTGTCTTAAGAATGATTCAACTATGCAACTCAATTTTATTTGTCAAGAAAATTATGCAAAAATGGATGCAATTTCACTTCTCGGGAGGCAAAAATCAACCTACCAATCATTCTGTAGCCAAAATACAAGAAATAGAAAATTCTTTTTTACAGTGTAACTCATTATCTCCGTTTTTACAATTCATTACGTACTGCAAGAAAAAATTATTCTGCATGATATAACTGCATATAAAAAATTCAGTTTTAACTCAAGTGCAACACTGAACACTGTATTATATATATATAATTCCAATTAAATTTTACGAAATCAAAAACAGATGGAACCACCACCTCAAAATATTTTTTTTTAATTTAAAGTAAGAAAAAAGTCACGTTGACAGTTGTAATTTGACTCGATAATGTATGACAGCTTTATAAAAACCATTAAGAAATATTTAAGTACTTTTGATTATAAGACATGTTTTCTATGATATCGGTCATTGTTGCCACCGTGCAGAATTAAGAAACCACGCGTTTAATCGTTGAAAGCAATGCATGCCTCGAAAGACTATAGCTTTAGTTTCAGAAACAAATTCAATAGGTTTAGGATAGATTAAATCTTTAAGTTATGCCAACTGCCAGAAATCGTATGGATGTAAGTCTGGGGACATTTGGTTTTATACTTATTCGAAATGCTCCTCCATTTAGCAACAGCTTTTCAAACTTAACATCTTAGTTAAAAAAAAATCCCAACTTATGCCACCACCCATATGAACAGCTAATGCATTTCTTTTTCTTGACAGAGACGTCTCGTAATCATCAAGTTTAGTAATCTACATGAATTTATGAACGTCTTTTAAGACTTTAATCATTAATTAAATCTCTTGAAATATATAAATCTTGAAATACATCAATCTTTACACCATTCAAAATTAATCAATTAATAATGCGAATGCAATTAAATCAAATTAGTTAGTTAAAGATTATTTATGTAAGTTATAGGTTAAATATATAATAATTTTTACTAGATGGAATTAAGGAATGCAATTAAAATAAAATATTTTACTTAAAGTAAAAAATACGAAAACTAGTCTGAATTGTATAACAATATCATTGACTTTAACTGACTGTCGTAATTAATGAACATGGACTATTTTTTTTTATAAAAAAATGTCGAGATCTTAGTTTTTGGTACTTTAATTACCATTGTTGGTATACATTGAGCTGCCCTATTTGTTGTGACAAACCCACAATATATTGGATTGGTTTCATTTTCTTTTCTCAATAAACTGCTTATTTTCATGGTATGGACTCTTCGAGATCTAGGCCATTTTCTGCTCGTCCGGAGCACCTTTCAAAGGCATGAGGCTGTATAATTTTGAATCTGGATGATGTATAGCTCTTTCAATTCCGTCCCACAAATACACAATAGGACTTAAATCTGGAGACAGTGATGGCCTACGTAAGCAATAGGAATTTCCATTATGTTCCTTAAATGAATCTTATACAATTTCAATAGTATGGTAGAGCGCTTTATCCGGCTTAAAACTTTCATTGTCATTAGCCAACATGATGTACTAGTTCAACCATGATGTATAGGTGCAATGATGCAATGTCAGATTATAATGCATGCCAAATAAAAGCCCCAAAATAGTCCACAGTATAACACAAACTCACTAGAAGAACCGTTCTGAATTATTTATGTGCATAAATTATCCTAGTAAACTGCTTGCCTAGTGAAATGTTTAATGAGAAGTTAATTGATAAAGTACTACACACAAAAATATTAACGTACAAAGGCTGTACAGAAGAAAATTTATAATGGAAAAAAATGTCGCTAAAAACATATGTATGAGAAAAATTATGAAAAAATTTAATTAGTAAATTTTGAAAGAATATTAGAATTAAAGAATTAAAGAAATACATTGTATAAGTCGTCATTTAGTAAAGCTATTTCATGATATTAGCAAACTTTTAAAAGACTTAATATTCCTATTCTTTAAAAATAGTTGTTTATCAAATATAACATTGTTCCATATTTCTTTGCTTCTTTACTCTCCCTGTACCGAAGCGCGTTAAACTATATTAAGGCATAATAATCACGTCATCAAAAGTCTATATCATGAAAGTTGCTACAAAAGTGTGATCGATCAATCACGATAATTATCAACTATATGTAATTTACAAGCATGTCATTTTCATCAAATTTTAATTTTGTCTTTTTAATATGTTTCTCGTTCTCGAGTTTTCGGTTTGCTTGATCTTATTTAATCATGTAACTGAATATGTAGGAAAAGATAATTTACTACCAACATTGTTTTTGTAAGAAAGTAAGTTTTTTTTCAATATTTTTTGCAAGTTACTCGAATTTATTGTACAAAAATGAATAAACAAAATATACTTAGAAGGTAGTTTCCATGCAAGAAAATAATTATTACATAAATCTGTATATTCCCGAAGAAAAGACGAAAAACGACTTTAAGACAAATTGTGAATAAAGTTTTTGTCAGTTAGCTACATAGCTGCGTATTTCTTATTTGATTTTTTTTTTCAAAAAACCGCCTCCTGTCAAATGGTCAGAAATTGTTTTTGGAAAATGGGGGATTAAAACCCATGTCACTATTTGTCTGTCTGTTATTTATGCATCTATTTAAATTATTTATAGGCAGTAGTGGGCGAAATTATTTTCTACATTTAATTAAAATTTTAATATTTGGAATTTAAATATAATATTATAATTCATAAAGTAATATTATAATTCATAAAATTATAATATTTATAATATTACGAATTATATAAGTAAGAAAAAGTTTTCCAAAACTGCGAACATCCCTGCATATAAGTAGGACCTGCAAATTTGTATGTAAAATCACTTAACAGTTAAGCCTTAATAGTCAAGCATTATGAGCTATAAAAGTAAATGGCATAAAAAATGTGTCTGGTGAAAAAACAAATTCACTGGCATATTCAGATCTCCGACTAGTATTTTCTTTAAAAACTCATTCAGCTGTTAACTGTTTACGGAGTTAATCTCTTAAAATATACACAAATCTCTTAAGAGATGCACTTAAGAATTGTATCATATTGAAAGCGCAAGGCTCTTTTAGAAGGCTCTTTTAGTTAAGTAAGGCTAGTTAGTTTAACAAGCCTCTGTTAGCTCTTTCAGTTTAGGCTCTTAGGTAAGGCTCGTTTGTAAAACATTCCTAAATTTTCATTTTATTTTTTATTATAATAAAATTAAGGCAACAATATACTTCTTCTTCATCCATGGCATGATAGCCCTGGGGGGCAATACTTTTCAAGAATTTTCTTCCAGGTCACTCTGTTGTTGGCTATGGTCTTCCAATTATTCACTCTCAGTATGGATCTCAAGATGAATCTCTTTCTAGGCAGTCAATCCAAGTGCGGCCGGGTCTGTCCATACCTCTTGTTTCAGCGGGCTTGTCCAAAAATATTTTTTTTTGTGTTGATCGTTCTTTGTTCATTTTTATAACGAACTCTGCCTACTTAATTCTTAGGGTTTTGATGTGTTTGATTCCGTCAGGTTTTTTGAAAGCATGATAGTTCTAGATTTGAGCGTCTGTGTCAAACGCCATGGATTTGTGCTCCACCAAAAATAGCTCCTAATATCCAAGATCGCCTCCATATTTTTGTGTCATCATTCAAGTTTCTGATGAGAAGTTGAGTATAGGTCTAATAAGACAATTAAAAATTAATAGCTCAGTTTTCCATTTAATTAGGTTTGATTTCAAATACTTCCATGATACATATTGACAGTGATGATTCTTTTTTGCATTTCATATGTGATATTGATGTTAAACTTTGGAGGCCAGATTTTTTCTTTTAATAATGACGGGAACCGCACTCTCGTTCCTCGCCTCGGAAGATGCCGACTGCTTATTTACCGTTATCTGGTGGGCTCCCGTGAACCTAAGTCACGTAAGCGAGCAGCATTACCCACGCCACACTGCCAGAGATTCCCGTTCATGTGGTGGGTCACATTCACACAACAGACAACAAAGAACAACACACAGAGAGAAACAACTATGCCTTGAGAGGGATTCGGTCCCGCAATCACTCGCTTCGCAGTTAGGCACTCTGACCGCTCGGCTACCTGGCCAGCGGAGATCAAATATGTAAAGGTATCGACTTTTTCAACTTTATATGCACCAATTTGCATACCAGTAGCATAGTTTGCTATCGGTGTGCACTGCATGTAATTAATTTTGTCTTAGTTGATAGTAAGATGCATTTTACCAGCCTCTTTTTCACAGTGCAAAATATTCTTGTTTGAAATCAGAAGTTGTTCTTGCACTAGCGTGTATATCGTCGGCGAAAGAAAGAATTTGCACATATTTATGAAATATATTTCCTTTGATGTTTTTCTTGAGTTAAAAATGATCTTCTCACCATGTGCCATGTTGAAAAGTAGCCGTGAAAGAGCTGCTTATTTCTGCCCTATTTTCATTACTTCTGATTAGTCACCCTGCTTTTTGAATAAGGAAGAGTAAGTTTTACTAGCTAATCAGAGACATCACATTCCCTAATAATTCCAATGATAATTTTTTATTTATGTTATCATTAGCACTTTTGATATTTACGAAGACTTGGTGAGTTTTAATTCCAAATTCTTTCGTTTGAAACCTAATATTCTACAGATATTATTTAAGAAGTACTAGCCTCTTATGCTGATACAATATATTAGTCTAAGACTTATGCATTCTATTGTAGGCGAAAAAAAAGGAATAAAAAGTAAATCAAGAAAGGCCACTAAGGAATCACTGGTGACACATTTGTCTGGAGAAGATGAACTTTGGAGAGGATTAAATATTGTGAGATTAATCTAATGTATAATCTTACAGACACTTGCGCAAAATCATAAGCAAATAAAAAAAATAACGCGTATCAACTTTACTATAAAGCTATTGCATCCACTGCTTAGAAAAATATAGCAGTATATTCGAATTAATATTAACTTAGGGTAAGAATAGCTCTCTAATCAAGTATTAATATCTAAGCTGAAACGAAAAATACCCAAAGTATTATTTGCCATTACAAAAACTGTATAATTTATTACTATAAACACCATTTAATATATTTATGTGCTTTTACAATTAAAATTAATTGATTTTTTTGCTGCTCTTCACACTAATATATCAACTTATTTTGCTTTTTTGACAGTGAATCACGGTAATATCAGAAAGCTCCATCTTGTAGACATAACTATATGAGTTTAGAAACTTTTTCATGGTTAATATGTCTCTATTTTAATTATTTTTTACTAATTAACATTTAATTTTATATTTTCTTCTTTTAAATTATCCTTTATTAATTTTCTGAGATCTCTTCTTGTTTTCTTAGTGTGGTTATCTATGTATATATATTTATATATATCAGTAAAAGACTTTAAGAAATAAGCCATTGTTTTCAAAGTAAAGCCACAAAGTAACCAACCTCGTTTCTATTTCACAAAATTAATTAAGTTATTAAGCTACTAAAGGGTCAAATAGACTTACTCTACCATTCTAGTTTTTAAAATAATTACAAGTAGCAGAAAAATATTTAATTTACTTTCCAAGTGGAAAAGTTTAAATTTTTAAGACATAAAAATATAAATAGAATGAATTCATCTTGTTTTCAGAATAAAATAAAAATAAAACTGAAGGAAGTGTGAACGCCAATTACCTAGCCAAGCTGGGTATTTATGTCTAAGCTTTCATTTGGCGACTAAAAAAATACATTTTTTTCCCTATTTTTTGCACTAAAATGCAAGAAAATATATTTTTTGTTGTCTTCCATTTTACTCATCGTGGCGCTAATTGAAATATTTTATCTGAAGCTAAAAATATTAAACCTTTTAAAAGAAGCGAAAAGAATTTTTTTCTGAAATTTCTTTTGTTAACAGATTTATTTTAACGGGAGAGTTGTTTTTTTTTTAATATAAAATAAAGAATAATAAAAAAGTGTAAGCTGGATGTAAACTTTCGTAAAGCTACTTATTAATGTTATTTTTTAAGTTGTCATATGAGACAAACATTGGTAAAGCTGGATGAGTTAGTAGAATTTGAAATGAAATGCAAAAGTATTTAAGCTTTCTAAAAGTATATTTTTGCGTATAACAAAAGCTTTTTTTAAATGGTTAGCATATATTAGTAGTTAACAAACAAATCGTATAAATAAAACAAGCTTATAAATTTAGTTTTAACAACTAAAAAATGCATCATTAATATATTTTAAAAAGTTTTTTAATTAAATAAAAATTAATGTATTTTTGTGAACTTTTTCTATGTGTCTTAATCTGCTTTGAAATAGTATGATAACTTCTTCAACTAAGAGTTATAATTTTTTATTAGTTTGCTTTAAAAAAATTCAAAATGAATTTAAACTAAGGATTTAACTTTCGTATATTAAATTTAAGAATAAATCTATATTTATTTTGAAGAGAAAGAGTGGAATTTGCCATTGATCGTTTCGTAATTCTTTTTGATAAGTATTAAAATCTTTAAAATAAATATTAGAGCAATCAAGCATTCCTAAGACAAATTTTATGACACTCAATTTTAATTTATGTGTATTCAAGTATGCTCTTTTTTTTAAATATTCTTACTCAATGCTAAAATATTAGTTATGAAGTAAATATAAACAAATATGAGGCTTACGAAAATAGAAAACAATTTATAAAGGCAGAAATGCTGCATTTAACAAAAGCAAAATATTTTGGCTCTATAAAATGTTACATAGTTCATACATGATATTGCTGATCACCGATCAATTTAGTTACTATAAGAATTTAGTTACTATAAGAAATGAACGAGTAACAATTTCGAAACAAGGGAAATAAGTTTTAATATGCTAACTTAGAATTATTTTTGCTTATTAATCATGAAATTTTGATATTCTTATTGTTCAATTTAATTTATTCGTAATTTTTGTCTTTTCATAAAAATTTATTTGTAGCAACTGGGAAGATACCCAAGGCGTCACTTGCCAGCTTAGATGGACTTACGTCAACTGATAAATTTCATGGATGGGCAACTCAGAAAAGGAAAAGGGTCAGAACTACCAAAATATGGTTAAATTTGCTATGTTTCGGACTCAATATGAACACCAAAAATCTCATTAATTTTTACCGAAGTGCTTTGGTAAGAGTTTTGGTAAAATCAATAATAAAATATGGTTTTACAATATGTGATAAAATTTTGTTAAGATTTATTGAAAGATAACTGAGAGCGTGGTAGAAAATCATTTATTCGGTAAAATCTATTTTTCTGTTTTGTATATTTTAATAAATGGGAGGTAATAAGAAGTGTAATTTAAAAAAAAAAAAGAATTTTTGGTAAACTGTTACCACATGAACGGAATAATTAGTAAATAAATGGTTTAAATATCGTATATTTTTGTTTTATTAACCAGCGTTTTTTTTTTATTTTATCAGAAATGTCATTACCATATTATACGGTGATTTTACCAGAATTTTCTTCTCCACGTATCTTGTATGTACCCTTAATAACCATGTTTTGTTAATTTTTTTAATGCAAACTGAATCGAACGAAAATTAACCGTCAACTATGAATTTTATTAGATAAAAGGAAATATGAAAAGGTTTATTACAATTTTACTGGAAAAAGTAACACGCAAAGGCACGATTGGTTTCCTCTAAAACCACTGCATCAAATACAGTGAACTCTCAGTTATGCACCGGTATAAGGGACCAAGAGAAAAAAGCGCATAAGTGAAAAACTTCAAAATTCTAAAACGCAACGTAAATTGCAGTGACAATATGAATAAATATGTTTCTAAAGATTAAATGTTAATATTTTTACTGTTTTGGTATTACATACCTTAAAACAATTTATTTTCTTACAAAATAATCTTAATACATGTTTGTATTTGTTTTTGCCGACTTATTTCAAAAACAGTTTTTTCCAGTTCATATAAATGGGATAAGGGGGAGTTTCAGAAGTAAAATTAAATTGTTAATAGTCACGAACAGTGTCTAAAGCTTCCAATACTGCTGTGTGATTTGGAGGAACTATATTATCCTCGTCAGTATCATCCACCACGTTCTCATAGTCCACAAGTTTTAGTTAGATATAAATGAACAGTTCTTCTCAAAAAATTTGAGTTTTATGGGAGGGGGTGAAACATCACATGATAAATTTCTAAGAAAAGTACTTGACGTCATTATATGCTGCACAATAAGTTGTTCGATTACTACTGTCACTAAACAGATCACCTCCTTTTATTTAGTCATAATGTCCATCTGACTGCAAGTAAGTGATCGCGGTGTCTCTCATCTTTCGTATTCCTGGTGTCTTTTTTTACTGCAAAACAGCATGGGAGTAAAACTAACCTCTGGACAAGAGGAATGGTCATTTTCTAAAAGATGAATGGGCTTTCATTGTTCTTGGTGTAACAGATAAGACACCCTATTCAAAATTCTAGAAAGAATGTCTTTCCAGAAACACGAAAATGATAAGGTCACAGGGGGAAGCAAATTCAATAGGAACTAACAACATATATTTCTTTTTATTTGTAACAAGGATTGCTTATTTGCTTCATTTTTAAGTTAAAAATTTTTTTTAAAAAAAGAAAAACTATTTAAAGGATTAAAATGTTAGCCTAAAATTTCGGCGCATAATTGAAAAATTTATTTTTAGAGCGACTCATAAACGAAGGATGTTTATCATTATTTTCCCATCTAATGTACTGGGACCTATAAAAATCGGCGTATAAATGAAAAAGGTGCAGAAAAGAGGTGGTGCATAAGTGAGAGGTCACTGTATTTTCTTTCTGCATTTAAAAAGTGAGAAGTAATATTTTATATTCCTATAAAAGTAAAGTGATATTTTTTTCTTTGAAAATTACGCAAAAAGGAGTTACAAAATTGTGTTTATTTTATGGTCGTTTAAACATAATTTGTTAGAAGCACTGTATCTAAATATAACACTGATTTAGAAACAAAACAGTCTAAACTAAACAAAGCAGTCATCCAACAGTTATCCAAAAAAAGAAAGAAAACTGAAACTGGATCAAATTAAATAAAAGCGAAATTATGCACGAAATATTCATAAAATTAATAATGAATACAATTGACATAACCGTATGACTTAGAACCAATAATTTCTGAGGTATGAAGATTCTACCAGACAAGACCAGGACATATATTCCCTGCAGAAACTGTTCGGATGTCATGTAAACACCGAGACACATTTTCGAATACCCAGAATTCACACCATCATGTTCTAAAATCAGGAATGGTGCCACTTGACAATCTTATATCTGTTCTCTATACTCAAGACAAAGAATATATATCTTATCCGTCGTTGAACAGCCGACCCAATTTTGGGTTTACAACTACTAATATTCAACTCAGTAGCCTTGTAATTTTGAACCAATCCAGAAGACAAGGAAACTCTTGGATCAGTACCCCCAGAGGTTTTAATTTGTTATGGGAACATGGAAGACTTAGCGATTCGACAGATTTAACGTGTAATCAGGGACAATTTACTACACGAGGAGTCTTCGGCCGGCAGGAATCGAACCCTGGAACTCTTGGACATGGACCCAGTGCCCTACCAACCAGGCTATCCCAGCCTTAAAGAATATATATTTTATAACCGTCGTTGAACAGCCGACCCAATTTTATGGGTTTACGACTACTAATGTTCAACTCCGTAGCCTTGTAATTTTGAACCCAATCCAGAAGACAAGGGAACTCCTGGATCGAGTATTGGGAGAAATTTTGCCTCCGTGGATGACTTTTTGATGGAGCTAACTCGCATTTACGTTACATGGAGAGGAAGATCACGAGAACCTCAAACGGTTAGCCTGACGGCAAGGGAACACCTATGTAAAATTATATACCTATGTTAAAATAATAAATTACATTTATTTTTTAATGAATTCGCCGCAAGTAAATATTTTCCTTGCTTAATGAGCAAAAGTAAACCTTTTTTTTCTTCAAAAGCGTATAAGTCTGCAAAGCGCAAACGCATCAACGGGTTTTGAATCACTTTCCATTAGCTGTTTACATGAGTTGGGAGAGACAAAGGAAACAGGTGTTTGTTGTGAGCGGGGGGGGAATGGGGTTACTTATGGTGTGAGGAGGGACTCTCTGTTAGGAGGCAGGTTGTTTTCCTAGCAATATTTCCACACATTGATGGAGTTAACCGGTTCCTCCAGAATAGGTTTACATGGGGATCTATGAGAGCTGGTTTTCTTCACCACTGAAGATGACGGTCGCAATCATACTTTCAGTGTTCTTTGAGAATCCATGGGCACGAAATCAACAACAATTGTCATAATCTCATACTTCAATATCACATCCTTATCCTAAATTCTTATTAAAAATAACTATATGAAGACTTACTTCGACTCATGTTTTCGCTAATGTGTAGACCAGATGTCTGTTGTCTTCCTCCAAAAACCATTTCTTCATTGCTCATAGTATAAATACGTGATATGGTAGCTGTGCATTTGAGCTTCATATTGCCGTTTTGAAAATGTTGACTTGTCACAATAAATTTAAGTCCGAGACTTGATGTCTCTAGCCCATCTGCATGGAGTGTAGTGGAATATTCTGTTTCATATTCTGGACCCACCTAGAAAATTGTAAACTACAGATTTTAAAATATATTTTTATTATAAATGTCTTATTATAAATATATATTCTTATTTTATATATAAGATTTTTTCATATTGCTTATTTTTAAAATTCATGAGCAGGAGAGGTGAGAGGTTTTGGATATTGGGGTGGTATGGGGCGCTTTTAATTTGGAGTAAAAAAGAATATTTTTTAAGAAATAATTTAGACACTGTCATGATATGGAGTAACCACAGCATTATACTTATTTACGTTTATTAGTTGGGCAAAGGCTCTTATGTATTTTTGTGACAAAAAGCTATTTTACAATTACCTTCTAAAAAAAGAAGTACCTTATCCAACTGTTTTTTTACAGACTTTTTCTGTATATTTGACAGCTTTAAACTACTTTGTTAATAAAATGGTTTTTCACTGTTTTTCATCTTAATCATCAACGGATAAAACCGTCATTTTGAATTCTGGCTTTTGCACCCAGTTTTACTTACTGTACGATAACTCTACTTTTCTTAAATCATTTAACTAATGTGTTCTTTGTTTGCTCTTATTTTTCAGCAATTATTTGATGATTTTGAAAATCCTATAAGTTAAGATTTTCAAGATAAAAATAGTTTACAATTTTTTTCATGCCGAGTCAATAGAACTCTGGTAGCTCAGGGGACAGAGTCATCACGTCCCATTGAGGTGACACAGGTTCGAGGCTCTAGACTAGTTGACCGAATGCTGCTTTTTGCTTGCATCGACCACTTTGTTAATTATGCTCCATCTCAATATATAATTTACAATAGCATAGAGTATGGCTCCAGGCAGAAACAGAATTAGACTTTCCAATTTGAAAATACAATTTAAATTTATGAGAGTTGCTAACGAAAAAGGAATTTGAAATTTTTTGCAGAAAAAAATTTTATATGGGTTATTCTCACAAAAACAATTATTTTTATGTCAATAATTTTCATTAGAGGACAGTAGCTTTCGAAACAAAGCTTAACAAAATACTGAAATTTATAATTTTTTATTGAGCTTTACTATGCCAATGAATCACTCGCTTGTCCTTACTGTTAATTTGAAGATAAATCTTAATAATAAATCTCATGATAAAGGAGATATATTAACAAAACTGTATTTTTTATTTTTGAATACTGAAACATAGGTTTTAGAAATTTAATTTTAATTCAGTTTCTGACAAAAAATATTGCTGCAACCCAATTGTAAATGTTGTTTTCAGTATTATTTCCTGACAACAATGCATTAACCACCCATATAACTGCTCAGATTGAAAACATTTTAAGAAAATCTTTAGTGGCTTCTATATTTCAAAATATAATAAAATTATAGCATGTTTTTTATGTAGAAGCTTTGCCTCTGGGGTATATTTAAATACATAAAATCAGGTTACAATTTTACATTTATCTTTTCCTTATGTCTTTTTTAAAGTAAAATATGTTGTTACATAAAAAGTGAATAACTATAATCGGCTTTCTTATGTGATTATATTTGTATTACATTGAATTCAGAAATCAATTAGAACTAACTGCTATATTTACATTTTACCAAGTTTAACATTTCCTTAATGATGTAAAACAATAAGGAATTATGTTAGAGAAAGAAAATGATTCAAGACAAGAGAATTATTCAAATGATGAGTTTCTACTGTTTGTTTTTTCTTATTTTCATTCTTAACTATACCAAAACAGGCAATAAAATAAAAATTCTACCACCTATTAAATTTGAAAATCTGACTAAAACATGCCAGTTCCCAAACCTAGAAATGCTACTTTTTTAAATTTGCGTTTTCCTAATATAGATTCTAAGTATGCTCTATATGTAGCTGTAATTTTTGAAGTCCATGAAAAACAAATAATTCAAATAAAATATAATTCCTCATATAACTTTTGACATTAATTAATTTGTTTAGATATTGTAAATTTCCGACAAATTAATTAATGTCAAAGCATTAACTTTTCAGTTTTTATCTGTGAATAAACAGTTTAAACTTTTTTTATTAATTTGGTGAATTTTAACAATTTATGTCCCATACTAAAGCTCGCATGTTTCATAAGATACTATAGTTGCGAGTATCTTTATTTATCTTCTAATTTATTTTTAAGAGAATCACTGATATTTAAAATAATTATTTTGCTTAACCAAATAAAAAATGCAAAATATCTCTTAGATATGAACTAGTAAATAATAAAATGCGTTCCTTATTATTGAGTTACATCTCGTATACCTTAAGCATTTCTATTCTTCATTCTAGAATTTCTTCATTCTAGAATTTCTTCATTCATAAATCGAAGATATATTTTTTAAGGATTTCAAATTTAAAGCTCAAAATATTTCTTAAAATATTTCTTTTCTTCACCCTATGAATAAAAATACTGTACCTGAACATATCGTATTTAATAACCACAATACAAATCCACTCCATTCCTTAGACTTCAACGGAAAAATGCACTGAAGAGCCAAAAAAACTGGTATACCTGCCTAATTTCGTGTAGGGCCCCGCGAGCACGCAGAAGTGCCGCAACACGACGTGGATTCGATCAATGTGTGAAGTAGTGCTGAAGATAATTGACACCATGAATCCTGCACGGCTGTCCATAAACCAGTGGGAGTAAGAGGGGGTGGGGATATCTACTGAACATTACGTTGCAAGGCATCCCAAATATGTTCAATAATGTTCTTTTCCGGAGATTTTGGTGGCCAGCGGAAGTGTCTAAATTCAGAAGAGTGCTCTTGGATCCACTCTCAGATATGAACATTATTGAACATAATTGGGATGCCTTACAACGTGATGTTCAGAGCATATCCCCACCCCCTCTTACTCCCACTGGTTTAAGGACAGCCGTGCAGGATTCATGGTGTCAATTATCTTCAGCACTACTTCACACATTGATCGAATCCATGCCACGTCGTGTTGCGGCACTTCTGCGTGATCGCGGGTCCCTACGCGATATTAGGCAGGTATACCAGTTTTTTTGGCTCTTCAGTGTAATTGGAAAAAAAAACATGCTTAACACATTTTTTTTCAAACATAAAAAAGCACTATAAAACTTACTATCGATTGTGAGGGAAAACATCGAACAAGTAATAAAAACAAAAATGTGATTAAATAAAAGATTAATTGGATGCATTCAGGTGATGATAGGTAGGGATATTTGGAATGGGACAAATTAGAGATTGACACCGAAAAATCAGGTATAATATATCAATCAGAATACCTCAGATGATAAAGGGCTGAAGTCCACCTTTTTGAGATTTTCATTTTGCACCATATTTGTTGTTGTAACTTTGGTATGGGTCTTAGGTTCAATGTCCCCTCTTGCAATCTGAACAATAAAAAATTAACTTAAAACATAAAAGGCCATTTAAATATAACATTTTCATGGCATGGTTTTTATGAAAAAATCAAAAGTGGACTTCAGTCCAAATATTTTCTCCTGATGTGTAAACTATTCTTTTAACTATTATTATTTTTTTAAGTACTGTGCAGAAAATAATATTAAAATATTGTATAGAATCTTCATGTGTGTAGAATCATTTTGTGAAATATTCTAAAATATTGTGTAGAATTATTGTGTTAAATATATTCTGAAATATTGGGTAGAATTATCGTGTTAAATATAGTCTAAAATATTGTGTAGAATATAAAAATTGATAAGAGATTTCAACTGTGTATGTATGTAAAAAGTTGTGCATGGGTATCTAAAAAATCAGATAAGGGTCTAAATATGAAATATCGGAATTGCTTTATAGATTGAAGATTTATTTTTTAACTTTCTGAAATCAGCAGCTTATATTTATTCTAAGCACAAAATATAATGAGTTAAAGTCTTAGACATTCAAGTCGCCAAATTATTATTTAATCTGGTGGTTATGCTTCCCGTCTCACAGTAGCTGTATTTCTAATCTCATCAGATCACTGTGTTTGTTGAACTATAATATCACAAGTAAATCATTCTAAAATGTTACAAGTCCAATTATTGCATTTTTATAAGATATTTTATAAGTATTTTGCAAGCTATAGGGTCAACCCGCTTTCATTTTCGGAGTTTAGTTTTCTCCATGCCATTGATCAACCGTTGGATGATTTCTCTATGACACGGAAAACGTTTGTTTATTGCCTTATACATAGAACTTAGTATTGTTACTATGTCATAGTTTTGAGTAATGATCTTTCCATATTACTTTGTGTTGTTCGATATATATATATATGTATTTTTTATTTTTTTGTACACTTTTATTCTGTTAGCAGTAGTTATTTTTTTATCTTAAATTTTATTTCTTCTCCTATTATNGGATTATATATATTGGAGATTGATAGAGCACAATTAGAAAAACACAAATCATCGCATGTAATCCATGATCCGAACGCAAGTTTAACACTATTGAGGGCACCTCTAAGCAACTGCTATAAAAAAAGCTATTCGTAGCAGCTGTCATTATTCGTTCCTTGGATCACGGATGAGTTGGATGTGTACTCAAATCAGGAGAAGGCCGAGAAGCATTAGACTTTACACAGCTGCTGATGTCAATGCAAGGGAAGCTCAAATAATGTACCGATAGCATGTTCCAACAAGTTGTATTTCTGATAAGAGGTCATTTCAAAGACTGCACCAAAGACTCTGCAGAAATGGGCTCTTTTTCAAGCTGCATGCATATTTGCGGACTTGGCAGGAATGTAATAACGCCACCTATAACAGACGAGATTGTTTATCGTATTTAGAGAGAGACCGCACAGTCCCAAGCCGTTCACGTCTTCCGTAATATGGTGTGGCGAGTGCTACGATACAAAGAAATGCATCCCTGCGATGCGCAGAGCATTCAGAGCCTGGAACCATCTGATTACCAGGGACGTATCAATTTTACCTCGTGGTTTCTTGGACAGATGGCTGTAGACACGGAATTTTATGCATATGTGTTGTTCCTTGACGAATGCACATGTGTTTCTGATACGATGTCCCATGAAGTCACACGCGAAGGTATTTCGAATATCCACAACTATCATGTGTTGGTAACTGAAAACCTGTACGCAATACTCCCACTTTCATTCCAGTGACGCTTCGCGCTATATTTTTGGCCGGAATCATGCACGATCCTCCAATTAGTACATGCCTACTGCCAACACGCCTGGATGGAGATTCATACTTATTTTTTTTGCAAGAGGTATTTTTTTGCCAGAACTATTAAACCATGTTCTAGCACACTCCACCCGACACATGTGATTCCTAGATCACGGAGCAACAGCTCATCGCGGTGTGGGCGTGGGTAACATCTTAGATATGTGTCCGGGGTGATGGATTGGCCATAACGGTCTAACCAACTGGTCGGCCCACTCACCGCGGTTCCAGACATGATCGGATTTATCATATCTGGACTGTTTCTTCTGGGACATATAAATAGCCTTATCTACGACGATGGTCAATAGATTCTGTTAAAGGCCTTATTGTCCAGATAGCCGTAGTTTCTGACACGATAATAGAGATGCCTCGTGTTTTCACCAATATACGTTGGTCACTCCGTTGACAGTGTGATGCCTGCGTTAATGTTAGTGGCCGTAATTTTGACGGGTTCCTGGGTTGGGGACAGGTTTTGTTTAATTTTATTTTTCTAAAAAAATGTTTTTATTCATTTTATCTCTGTCTGTCTTGTTTTCCATTATTTCGTGCCTCAGCATGCTTCGTGCTCTGGCGCTTTATGACTTGCGTTCCGACAATGGATTGTAAGGTGATTTGTGCTTGTTTGGTTCTGATCTATCACTCTCTAAAAATTAAGGATGAAGCAAAAATCGATCTCCATTTACTAACAATAAGAAATAGTTTTAATTTTTTTAAAGGTTGATACCAAAAAAAGACATTTTCTTAATGCTTGTATTTCTGGTTATTGCGTTATTTGTCTGCAAAGTATATGTAATTGTATAGCAGGAAATTTCATTTGGAAAAAGCTTTAAAACAGACAGGAATCAGAACACCATGAATTACAATTGCATGTTAGTTTTTCCCCTCAAAGTAAAAAGGTTTTATTTTTAAATTATCCTCAATTTCATTTCTTCTTTCTAATTTCCTTTTTAGAAGCATCTGTTCTTTCGACTTTTGGGCAAAATTAAAATTATATATATAAATATATCTATCTATCTATCTATCTATATATATATACAGTATTCTTACTTTTAAGTTGTCAATTACAAACTTTAAAACAATTTGTCAAAGCTTTCAAATGCATAAACTTTTAAACTTCCTTTAATAAAGCGTGGAAATGCAATAATTACGCACATAGTTGGTTTACTTTAATTCCTTTCGGAATTATTTTGAAAGGCTAATTTGACAAAGTTGAATGTTAATTTCATTTGATATGAGTTGTTAAAAATACCAACCCCCTTAATGGAAACTTTCATTAGAAAATGATTTTGAACATAAACTTTCTCTAGAGAATAGATTTTATTAATATTCGGAAAATTGTTCTGAAAGATGTTTCATAATTCAATATACTCATATTAATATGGGAGAATCTAAAATAAGCTTGGTGTGTCTTTAATACGCTGTAGTTAATGAGATCGAATTAAATGCTTCATTGTTTTTTAAAGGGAAAGCCGATCATTCAAAGTATCACAGATTATTTGCATTAAATCGAACTTATATGAGCCAAAAATTTAATACTAGATTGTTTCAGGAAGTTCCACTTTTCTACGAAATATTATAGTAGAAACTACACTCAAGATCATAAATTAAGGATAATTCGGAATCACACGGAAATTGAACCCTAAAATAAAAATTTTGCTTGTAGAATAATCACACACATCTTCTAACATAATATGACAATTTTCAGGAAGCCGTGAGATAACTCTGATAGTAAGTCATAACGACAAGAGAGTAATAAAGGGGTATATAAGGAAGGTGGGAAGAAGTAAAATTGTTCACCGGTGTTCTGCGTGTCTCTCAGTGCTACAACCGATGAGTTTTGACAAAGAGAACGCATATGCAATACATTTACGCGGTAAAATTATCAGCAGTCTGGAATGTGGGTGTAATCAAATGTATGTAGCCTAGGATTTTGGAATTGCATGAAGTGCCATTTTTAGACTTTGGCTTCGATTCCAAGACGGAGGAATTGTCAGTAGATGTTGCAGTTCATGTCACCCCCCGTGTGAGAACACCAAATAAAGACTGGTATTTGGCAGTAACTACCAAAAAAAAAAAGCAAACGGAACACAGCATCCGACCTGTCTTGTCAGCTATCTGCAGGCAAATCGTATACATATGTTTGGTAAATTTTTTATCTATACGCTAGTAAGCAACTCACTACCACCAATGATTAACCTGGAGTAAGGAACATGCATTGTGGACATCATAACATATTGCTTGTGTGATTAGTCCAGGTTTAGCTTGCAGACTGATTTACGCCGAACTTTCATATGAAGACAGCCTGTTACCTGTTTCCATCAAGATATTATCATTGAACGACACCGTTGCTGTGGTGCTGGATAGCTAGTATGGGGGATTAAGCTGGGCTGCATGTCCCATTCAGATCTGCATGTTCAAATCAGGACTATGAAAGGCTAAATTTATCAAGGCGTATCGTTCTGGAAGAACATGCACGTTTGTTCAGTAATGTAATGGGCGTACAATTCCTGTTTATAGATGACTTGTCCTCTCCAAGCAAACTTCATAAACCAATGCCTTCAATCTGAGAATATCACCCATATGAAGTGGTCAGTATCTCATAAGTTGGAGCTTGTTAACCACCTCCTACATGTATACCGCAATCTCAGAGGGCATTCTTTTCTGAGAGCAGTAATCTTCTCGATGATCAGATCAATAATTTTATACTCAGCAAGCCTAGACGTTGTATGGATTGTATTTCATTGCAATCCAATGTATAATCATCACAGCAACCATGAAATATTAAGTTTTTGTAATTGTGGTATTTTTTATAAAGCACCATAGATTTTACAAATACAAGAGCATATTAATTTTCGTAAACATTAATAATGAGACCTTAATCCCACGTATAATAAACGTTAAAAATAACATTTGAATAAAAATTTTAGACTTATTTTATCAGTCTCAAATTATGATTTGCTATTCTTGACATAGTTCGCAAAAATAAGACCCTCTTCCTGAATAAGTTGTGCAAGCTTCATGAGCCCAGTCTTTACAATCTCCACATTCAATCCAATCTTCTAGCGGTGGGTCCTCATAAGGCCCCCCACAAGCAAGACAAAAATACTCTTTTAAAATTTTTTTCTAAGAAGCTCTTTGTTTTTTAGTTTTACTTGGTTTACTTGTCGAAGGAAGATTTTTTTAATTTTTTTTTTGAGCAGCAGCATTGTTACTAAGACGTTTCTTCTTTTCTTCCTTTTCCATTTGCATATTTTTAAATATCAATTATTTTTAAAATCATATTTTCTACTTGCATATTTTGCATATTTTTTCTATTTGCATACTTGTTAAGACTTCAGCTCTTTCATTTTTACAAAATTCAAAGTAAGTTTTGAACGGTCCATAAACGCAACGGTCCAGAGGTTGCATGCGATGAGTTGTATGAGGAAGCAGCGATACAAAAATTACATTATTTTTTCTAGCATATTCAAGGGCCTCAATGTATTTGTGAGATTCATATACCCGCTTTGCCCAAAAGCATATTTTTTACTAAAAAAATCATAACCTTAAATAAAAAATTTTTTTCAAAAATTTAACATCGTAGTTTATAGGGGAATAGTGTTAGAATAATATAATAATATTGACAATAAAAAAAATAAGCCGGCTTTCGACTAGCCACAAGTTACATACCTAGATTTTTTTTTAATAAACTTATTAATTTTTTTATTTTGTGCTTGGTTACGCCATATCGCTTTACTTCTGCTCCGCTGGGACTGATTAAAACTCGTGAGTATTCGGGTAATCACGGCATACTTAGATATCGGCACTTGCGTACCATGCGGCGGGATACGAATGCCTACCCGCTTTAGGCTACCCTCCCCTAATTTAAAATTTTAGTGGCTTAACATCGTATCGCTCTTGGGCCGCAATAGTTGCACTACTCAAAAAACACGCATTTTGGACTAAGAACATGTGTAAATATGAAAATACACATTCTTTCATCAGCAATACTAGCACAACTCATAATTCAACTAAAAGATAATCTTCGTTTAAGCAAACTAAAACATTTCTTAACATTTCTTCATAAGCAAACTAAACATTTTTTCAAACCCACTTATCTCAAAACAGGATTTTTTGAGTAGTGCAGCTATTGCAGCCTATATATATCTCATTGTTCAAAAGAAAATCAGTTTCAGAAATTGAAAGAGTTGTTTGAAGTAGAAAATAAGAAATCTAATGATATCAACATTATGATTAACTGAATCATAACGTTAAATTTAACATCTTTTTAGAAAAATACAAAAAACCAAGATCAGAATAATTTATAAATAACTTGCACATTAAAAGTAGTAGGTGTGAAAAGAAATCTATTACTCTATTTTTTCATTATTTTAGAGCATAATACCGCTATAACTCTTTCAATATAACTTCTAATGCTTTTGGGTAAGAATATTTTTCATACCAAACACCTTTTCAAGTTGATTCAATACTTTTTCTTTTACCCACTGTTTCCTTAAAACATCTTGACATTTACAATTGGAAAAAATTGCTCTTTCAAGGTTGTCAGAAAGGGGCATGTATCAAATGCTTCTCAAAAGGTCGAAAGCGTATACTTAATTTAAGGTATTTTTCAATCATTTTTATGAACGAGAAAGGAGAAAATACTTTCACTTTATCATCAGTATCACTTAGTGTTATGGGTTTTGCGAATCTGAGAAAGAAACAGTACTAATGAATACTGACAATTCTTTCTGCCTGTTGCTTTTATTTTCTGAACTAACCTTTCAAATCCACATTTTCACACTTTATCTCTTTCAAAACTATTGATTATAATATGCTATTGAATCATTTTTTTTTTAATATTTGAAGGTCTTGGAACAATAAAATAATGCGCATTTTCATAATTCTCAGCAAATTGTTTTTGAAGGTTTTTTTTGAGGAAATTGCAAAACTGTCTTACCGGCAATTAAGTTTTCTGTATATTGGTTACTATCTAATAGTAATTCCGAAAGCTTGTACACTGCCTATATAGAAATAATACAAAGGAGTGGTTCACGCAAAAATGTCACCTATGTATAAAATATGACTCATCACTATATAGTCTCAAGCTCCTCAGTTCAAGTGATGAGTATATTTCTAAATTACGTTCGGTGCTTTTAGTGTCATAATTTTTATAAAAAAGGTAGATACAAATTATCATTATGCATCGTAAATGCAAATTTTTATAGCATTATTAGTTTAATAACATTGATTTAATACTGTGATTTAAACCCAAGGTGCAATGATGACATAATAATACTTCTTTATCATAATATTTATCATAATTTAGGCATCTTTACGAAAATAGGCATAAATAACAAATTTGTGGTCCTTTTGTTTAAACATAATTGTTATTCTTTTAAGTTAATTGCTAATCAAGAAATCATTGTAAGTCATTTTCAATACTCAGCTATTCAAATTCGAATCTTTGTAAATGTTCCCGCAATGGGAGATTTGGAGTGAAGTATTGCGAAATACTCACTCAGTCTTTCTACCCCATAATATTAAAATGGAATACAGCATAATTTCTCATTATTTATTAAAATAAGGGATGGTTTTATTGCAGATGTTTTGAAAATTTGTTAGATATTTTTGATCATTTTTATTTGTAAAACATGACTTCCCAGAATTTTTTTTTCTCATAGTTCAGAAGCATATTAGGAGAACACATCATACGCATAACATTCTTACGCTAAAAGCCAAATTACATTTTTTTAGATATATTAAGCCTTTTATACTAAATTGTTATGAATAATATATTTATAATTTTAAATAAATTTTGTAAATTTTGCTAATTGATTAATGTTGATATCATTTTGTAAAAAAACAATAATTGCTTGTGGTACATAATATGCAAAATGAAACTTCATAAGGGATGCCCATGAGCTTATTTCATTAGGAAATATAAGGGAAAAAACTATATGTGTCAATGGAAAACAAACTAGTAAGTTTTAAATGTTTTTCTTTAATCAATTTTCTAATTTATCTTCGCCGGTAAATTTCCTTTTTTTCGGATTTATGTTTGCCTAGATTTTCTTATTTATGTTGCCTTTATACCTAAACACTACAAAATGAAACTAATACATCGTCTGCAGAAAAATATTTTTTGTGTCTTACTTGCCAAATTTTCATTTGATGTAACGGCAAAATATGAGTTATTTATAAGTGTATGAGGGGATTATTTTTTAATGCAAATCAGCAATGCTTTGTTCTCAAATACTTTAAGCTACACACATGCGGTGGAATCGTTTGATTAACTGTTACAGAATGCCATATGAAACTCATCCCTATAAGTACAAAACTGAAGAACAATTTAACCAAATAAATGGTGTTTATGCCATGCAAGCATTTTTTCATATATATTATTTTTTTGGTTCTGTAGCTCAATTAGCGATTTTCACTAATTAATTAGCAAATTTGAAGTTAACTTTTCGAACTATTAAGATTGTATTTTAGAACAAGATCCGACAATTGAAGCAAAAGTTGTGGTACATTTCAGCAATTGTTGGAACTACTTGTTTTTGAAGGATTTTTTTTTCGTTAAAAATATAATATTCTGAAGTAGTAAAGAACTTTATTGATCAGCTTGAATTTACGCAGAGTAAAAAAAGTCTGATTAATTACTGTAGTGAATGGTAATGACCTTTCTTATTAAAAAAAAAAAGAGAGACATAATTCTGGTTAATAAAACCAAAATATAAGGCATTTAACGCGTTCTTTCACCTATTTTATTCCATTCATATAGTAGCAGTTAGCCGGAAAATTTTGGTTTTCAAAATTATAGAACTTATTACCACACATTTAGTGAAAATTACAAAACTAGAAAATAAATTAAACGAACAAAGGGTCTCTAAGCCAAGCTCTAAAGCATGATGATAAAATTGCCAAATTTACCACATTTTATAAAAGCATATTTTACTGTTAATTTAAAAAAAAAATAATTACCAGAGATCGTTGGTAAAAATTACCGAGCTTTTTGGTGTTTCTACAGAGCCAGAAACATGGTAAATTTTACCATATTCGGGTACTTTTTACAATACTATTTTTCTCTGGTTAGAAACTAATATTACACCTCTCTCAAGTTCGCGCACATATGATATGTAACTTCAGAAAATGATGCATAAACATAAGGGAAAGTGATGTCTCAAATGTCTATTTGCTCGTGTTTGATTTAAGTTCTAAATGTTTATTTGTGTTCCAATGTAACAGTTTCAAATGGGAGATTAAAGGCGTTGTTTTAGCAAGATCATGGTTACGTTTAAAAATAACGAAGCTTATTTAAAGACTCAACTTATAATTCCTAGATCAAATTTGACGATGGTTCATGTTAGGAAAATAGCAAATGATGTATTAATAAAAATGAGACTTAAAAACAAAAATGTTAGGGACAGCTCCAAGAAGTCTTCAAACAAATAACGTGCAATAAAAAAATACCATATTTATTTAAGCATAATAGTTTAAGCTGATTAAAGAACATGGTTCTATAAACACGGCAAATTTTTGTTTTTATCAAAAAAATACAAATCATAATTATGTTTCATACTAAAAAAAAATCTTGCGAACCATTTAATTACGATTTAAAATACCAAATGATGCATTAATCAAAATGAGGCTTAAAAACAAAAATGTTAGGAGCAGCTAAGAAGTCTTCAAACGAAAGAATAACGTGCAATGAAAAATACTACATTTATTTAAACGTAGTAGTTTAAATTGATAAAAGAACATGGTTTTATAAAATCTGCGAATCTTTGTTTTTATTTAAAAAATACAAATAATAATTAAGACTCATACTTACGATAAGTCTTGAAAACTATTTATTTATGATAGATTTTGGATTTTTTGCACGTATGTAAATTTTTACAAAAACATTTACAAATCAATAATAGGTAATGGGAATCATACTTATGACTATTTTATATTATCAAATGACAAATCTAAAGGCAAAATAAAACCAAATTTTGCTTTCATTAAATCCTATCTATACTTTTAAAATTATATATTTTTTAAAATTTATTTTTCTTTTGCTCTACGTAACACAAATAACTTTAAATATTTGGGATTATATATCATCAAAAAGAGAAATATATAAAAAGTATATTTGCCCTTTTCAGAATTGGACAAGCATGCCATTAAAAAGATGAGGAATCCTATTGAAAAGCTCTTAGAAAGAAGTCTTTACTAATGGATTAAATGAATCATAAGATATTTTTCTACAGTTACGTGGATCTTTTTGAATATTGCATACTTTACTGTTATTATTCTTCTTAAACAATCTTTTGAATGAATTGTGATGGGAATTTGATTGCACAATTTTATAGGAATAAATATTAAAGCGGAGAGATTTTTTAAATGGGCTTTTGTTTCAAGACAGTTTTTTATTTTAATACCAACTTGTGGTGTACTTTGAAAAATATATTCAATATCTTTTTTTTAAATATGTTTGTAAAAGAAAGAAAACTTTCTTTTAAAAATATGTTGGCAACATTATCAATTTTTTTAAGATTAATGAAATATAAGATCCAAACTTCGAAAGATATAGTCAAGCATTTGTTTGATAAAATATTTCTTTAAATTATCCACACTATTTCTTTTTATTTGTTTGATAACTCACGTTGAAAAGTCGTCACACTTTAAGGTTTGCGGCTATCAATATTCAACTCCGCAGCCTTGTAACTTTGAATCCAAATCAGAAGGCAAGAGAATTCCTCAATTAAGGATCGGGTTAAACTTGCCATCATGGAGGACTTTTTGATGGAATTAGCACAAATTTGAATTGCATTGAGAGAAAAACCGCAAAAACCTCTCATGGATAATCCGTCAACAAAGGGGATTCTAATCTATGATCCATCTACAGCTGAGGATATTTTATGTTAGCACTGCGGTCAGTACGAGCCGGGGGCAGAATCCATATCGACAAGCCATCATTGTGATTCGAACTAGAGTCCCTTTACGTGAGGTTAGTGCCATCGCTGTTCCATTCATGCTAATTTTGTAATTTTTTTTGCTTTCCAGTTTTATTGGAAAAATTATATAGTTTTAAAGTGCTATATAAAATAATTGAATTGCGCCCAACAAAAGTTAACAGTGGCTGGAGTATACAACTTATTCAAACAATGCGTTGTAATTTCGATACGATTGTCGATATATCGATTCAGCAGTCCTTATTTGCATTTTGCTATTTTTGATACTCATTTCGAAACGAAACCACGTGATTTTGAAATAAACCCAGATTCTCTTATTTTTGACGAAACTGTCTATTTTGTTTTACTACCGCTTTATCATACTTTATTACCGGCGTTGAACAGCAGACTTAACAAGCCTTCGTGGAGGACCTTTGGATGGAAGTAACTCGCATTTAGCCTAGAAGGAAACCACAAGAACCTCCCACGGTTGTCTGGATGGCAAGGGGATTCTAAGCCATGATCCATTTTCCACTGAGAATATTTTTCGTCAGCACTGAGGGCGCTGTGATTCGGGAACAGAAGTCTTATCAACCAACAATCTCTAGGACTCGAGCCTAGGCCATCTCATAGGAAGGTGAATGCTTTATCTCCTGAGCCACCATGCCTCCACTTTCTTATTTAGTAAATTCTGGAAGTTCTCCAAGACATTTTTTTATCTTATTTTAAAGCTGTTTCTGCTGTAAAGCTGTGTGTAAAACTTACTGTATGATGGAAGGACATGGAGCATGGAACGCTCAAATTGTCAAATAAGTTTCCAGGCATCGGTGATGACTAAGAACCAACTCAAGTATACTCCTTTGCATCTTATGAAAATATTTCATTTGTGTGGTTTCACATTTTTTTGCCCCATAAATGTAATTTCTCGAGATATTTGGTTTAATTTCATACCTTATAGCATTTCGTATATAAATTAATACTAAATTTCAATGTTTAAAAAAAAGTTTATTAAAAAATGTATACACATCAATCTCACAAAGTACCAGAGAATTTGTTATTTTTGCTTAAAAATTTTAAGTTCATAGGCAGAAGGGTTTTTCCATTTTCTCAGGTTAGGTTAACCATGTTTTAATTATTTTATTACTAAATAGTTAATTTTACATTCTCCAACAAACATTTCTTTTCGACATTATGATTGAAAGTTTAGTTAAAAGTTTTATTAAACAAAATCCTTATATATTATGGCACATCACAATTCCGTTTATATGTCTAACACAATTATAGGCAAAGAAAGCAGAATATTCAATCTTTATTATACTTAGAAATAAGCAAGAATCTACTTGCTTAAAGGATTAGGAAATATTCCCAATTTATTAAGCAAACAAGAATCTGCTTCAACTAAGCTCAGAATAGCCACTCTTAATTAATTGATCTTTTCTCTTGAACAGAAAGAATATTGGTTAATGAATAATCTTTTCAATTTTTATACGTGCAGGGAAAGTAAAAATAAAGTCATTTAATTCGAATTTAAAAAAAGTAATAAATAATAAGAATAATAATAATAAAAATTACAAACTTTATCCGGGCAAACTATTATTCTTGCAGTTCAGCTGCGGGATTTTTTTATATTTTTGCTTCACAAAGAACAATATTTATAGAAAGATTTTACAAGGAGAAAAAAAGTATGTTTGAAGTTACCAGAATATGGTAAAATTAATCGTGTCTCTGAATCTATGGGAACAACAAAACGTTCGTTGGTTTCTACCAAAGCGATTTGACAATGATTTTGGTAAAATTAAGAATAAAATATGGTTATTATCTATGATGAAATTTTGTTAATGTGGTTTAATTTGGTAATTTTATCATGATACCTTAAAGCATGAAGTAGAAAATTATTCATTTGGTTAAATTTACTTTTTTGCATTTTTTACTGAATGTGTGGTAATAAGAACTATAATTTTGAAAACCAAAATTTCCGGTAAACTGTTACCTTAAGAAGGGAAAAATTGCAAAATTAATGGTTTTAATAACTCTTATTTTGGTTTTATTAACTAGAATTATGTTGTTTTTTATTACCAGAAATGTCATCACCATATTATACCATAATTTTACCAAACTTATTATTCTCTGTTTAAATTCAAGTTCATCAATAAAGATCTGAGATTCTTTACATCATTATATTTTTACGTTAAAATTCATCGAAAACAAACAGTCCCAACAATTTCCCACATTCCCTCTCTGAAATAAATCTCTCATTTTGGACGATTTAGCAATCATTAAGTTTTATTTCATTAATTTTGAGAATCCTTTCGTCACGAAATCACGTGATTTGTAACAAAACGAGAAGTCTCAAATATATGACGAATATACTTCCTCAACTCGAAAGCTCATCGCAGTGCATTGTGGAAATTAGATAACTAGAATGACGAAACTAGAATGAAAACTACACAATTGAAAACAAAATGATGAGACAAGCTGTCCAAATGTATGGTGGTCAAGGAGTGAGCCTCGGACCAGGAAGACCCCGCGTTCGAATCTCGCTTCGGGCATTTGTGTAGTTTATCTCTCTGGTATCTGTTTTTGCTCATGCGTCATTCACCCAACTAAATGGTGGAAGGAGCCCACATTAAAGATTAGAAAAGTTAGATACATTATGCGTTTTATTTTGTCTTCTCGAAAAAGTAACGATTTATTTCGTCACTTAGACGAAATTTCCGTTCGGAGCATATACCAGGTAATTTTATCGTAAAAAATGACGAATGTTTCTTGAAATTTTTCACATCCATTGCTTACAGTGTTCTTTACAATATTAGCTTGTAACTTTTGTTTTAATAATCGTATTTTCCTGTAATAAGATCAACCTTAATCGTTCAAAGAGTAAGCCTCAAGTATGCTAATTAATTAGTGTTAGCTATTAATTATGCTACGATACCAAAAATTAATGCATTAGTAATATATGCATGGCATAAAACTCATTTATTCAGTTAAATTTACTTTTTAGTTTTGTATTTTTACTACATGTGTGGTAATAAAAACTATTAATTTGAATAACGGAATTTCTGATGAAATGTTACCATATAAGATAAGAATGAAAAGATTTCAAATGCATGGTTTAAATACCTTACCCAGAACTACGTTTTTTTTTATTTTTATTTTTTTTATTTATTTACTTTTATCAGAAATGCCATCACCATTAAACAGGGAAATTCCTTCAGAATGTTTTTTCCCCGTGCTTCAAGATTTTTAGAATAAGTAATCTAGCAATTTATTGCATGTCCAAATTTAAGAATCGAATCAGTACTATTCTATAAACTAAAATATCAAATTAATAGTTTATGCCAAAAAGGAAAAATTACCAAATACATACCGTATACTTCATACTATTTTATAAGTAAAATCGAAAGTAATCATTTCAAACTTCCATATTCATCTTAGAAATAATATTTTGAATAATTAAAAGTGCTTACTCACGTGTTTGGGACAATATGCCATTTTATTTCAACGGAAATAGTGAATCGACAAAATCGCGTATCGATCCCAGCGTCGACTGTTTTTCATATAAATTATTATTTTGGGTAATCCGATGCCCTTAAATTCAAAGGAAAACCATTTTGGAGTTATTTCTTCTTAAAAAAAGTAATTTGCGGAAGTATCAAACATTTGCTGCACATTAACATCATGAACTGTAAAAGGAGAGTTTAAAATTATCCTTATCACTTTTTGAGAAGAACTTAAATAATATTTTTAAGAAATGTAATTATTTCTGAAGTTGGTCCCTATTTCGACTGATACAATAAAGTTCTAAATAACTCTCTATCTTCTTTTTATATTATTATCTATTGATTATTCTTTGTATTGAACAATTATTTTTCTGAATTCAGTAGAAATTCAGAAATGTTCTAAATTATTTATTTGCAAACAATATAAAGTAACATTTTGATATAAAAATTTTGCTTTTCGAATTGTGCTTATTACCAGTATAGTGTCAACCAGGGCAAGAAAATTTTGGTTTGGGTCTTATAATAAATTCGATAATAGATTCTGAAGATCTGCTTTTATATTATGTTTCTGTATCGACTTTGGGTACAAAACATATTCGGTGATATAATTGACCATAATTGGGTATCACGGAAGGAATGTGATTCACCAGGCTTATGATTAAGCCCACGAAACCTTTTACAATTAAACACGAACAAAGGAGTTAAATGTCTCAGTTCTAGCCAATAAAGGAGGAAAAGTCGCATTTTCTGGCTAAATTATAAATTGAATCCACAAAACAGATAATTTTATTATGGATGATTAAAAATATGACTTTGAAAACACAGATAGTTGTTTTTATATTTTATGCTTGCATTAAGGAGATTTATTAGCTTTTAAAAAACAGTACCTATAGCTGATAATAGCTGATATCAATGTCATCAGTTGTTTCCTATGATGAAAAGTAATAAATCTAAGTATAAAACCATATTGTAAAAGAAATTCTGTTATATTACGGAAACCAAAATACGTGGACAGAAATTTCCCGTAACGAAACACTATTGAAAATATTTGTACGTCTGATTCAGTTTATCAAATTATTTGTTGTTGCTTTGATACCAAAGTTTTCCATATTTAAAACTGAAAAAATCTGTACCCAACAAACACATTCTGTATAAATTATTGCAGATTTTATTTGTTAACAGAAAAACGTCTTTTTTGACAGATTGCGATGAAGTTTAGCAGTAAATTTCTGTAGTTTTAGAGAAAAAAAATTTTCAGTAGGAAAGTTACAGAATTATTATGTTTGTTTAACAGAAATTTTTTGCAATGCAGGCTTACGGATGAAATTCTGAAAAATACTCAACGCATGGGTATTACTGAGATTATTTTCAAGTATTTGAAGCTTAATCTTCTCTCAAGCTCAGTCTTATTATTTTTATCCATTATACATTATAAACACATAAAATAAAACAGAAGGCATCGTTATATTTTCCCAACTTATCTATGGTTCACGATCTTTTATTTTTTTTTACTCTTAAACTTTTGAAAGGTTGTTTATACGTGTTTAAGATACAAAAAAATTCGTAAGGAATTTTTTGATTTTATAAAATGCAAACGGATATCCTATGCGTGCACAAGCTTTTTTTCGAATCAGTATTTCCTAAAATATGTATTTATTTCAAAAATATACATCAAAAATATATATATAAGTTTTAAACTGAATTTTTTGAATACGTTATCTGATTTATTCTGTTAAAAATATGTAATACCCTTTTTTAACTTCTAAAACTTACCACATTTAACGGAAAATTTCCATTTTAGCTTATCCAAAACTGAATTACGTTTTATGCATAAAACCCGCTCTAACTCGTTTGCAATCTCGCAGTATTAGAGTAAGCTTTTAATTGTTCTTCTAATTTTTCTCTTTAAATAAGACACTAAAATTAAACTGAAGTTTTAAGCATCCATATCTAGTGCAGAATAGCCGGGTGAAACTGAATGCGTTTTGAAACTCTAAATCTTCCTTCTCACTTTCAGAAAGAATAATGTGAGAAAGAGAAAGTTGCAAGACTTTTGGAGAAAACTAATTTAAATTTAAAAGCTCAAAGAATTTTTACTGTCATTTCTAATTTTCTCTAATCCAAAACCTCATTCTAAAGAAAGCTACTAATTTATTTCTAATTTTATTTTGCAGTTTTTTCAACTCTTTTAAAGTTTTAACAAAGAGTTTTTTTTCTTATGCTTTATTAAAATAAATAATCAATGCTGGACCAGTAGTCACACGAAAAAGAGGCTGGCCGAATTTGAGATGGATAGATGGCCGAGAAAAAGTCCTTTTGGTCTTAAAAACTAAAAACTGGAAGAAGCTTGCAGGGAAACAGTTAGCATGAAAAAAACTTCTTGAGATGGCCGAGGCCCACCCTGTACTGTCGGGTCATTGATGATGATGATTATGAAAATAATTAAAAGAGAATACCAAAGCTTTTGGTTATACTGGTTTGAATGATTATAATATTTTCGGGATTCTAAAGTTTTTTGGGCAGAATCCAAAACATTCTTTGATGTTTGAGAACCAGAAATTATTAATGGTCAGTTAAAGTTCATATTTCCTACTAATAAAATTCAACTGCATCATTATTTAAGTAGAAAATAAATGAAAATTATAAACTGTATTAAGTAGATGTATAATAAAAAGTGGTTTTGTAAAATGTGATAAATTTGCTTAATGTGGTAAAATGTGGTAATTTTATCATGATACCTTAAAGCATGGAAAAAAAAAATTATTCTTGATAAATGTGTGATGTGGTAGTAAGAAACGCCATAGTTTTGAAAACCAGAATTTCTGGTAAACCGTTACTGTATGAACGAAAAAATTATTAAATGACATATATTTCGGTTTTATTTAGCAAAACTTTTTTTTTAGCCAGATGTCATTACCATATAGTAAGGTAATTTTTCAGGTTTTTTTTTCTCCGTGTACTACTGAAATGATCACATATTTGCTTATATGACCGTATTTGGGTTTTTTGTCACGTTGTTTAAATTACAGTGCTGCTCCTAAGACTTATATCATGTTAAAAATAATTGTGTTACTTTACATTTATTAGATTATTAATTTTTATATTATTAATTATTATATTATTAATTATTTTATTATTAATTATTTTATTATTAATTATTATATTATTAATTATTTATTATTAATTATTAGATTATTAATTATTATATTATTAATATTGATACATTTTTCGTACTTGATCAGAGAAGGTGATCCTTGTAATTAAGTTTTATAAGTAATAATACTTTCTAGGTCATACTAAAAGAATTTAAACGCAACTAGAGAAAATAAACGAAATATTTACACAGAAATTCGTAAGAATGAATCAATGTTGAATGGCGAGAATGTGTGATAATATAAATGGCTAATTCCATTAGAAAAAGAAAACAAGCATTTATATGGTTATGCATAGCGAATATTCTGTGGAAGATATTGAACATCGAAAAAAGATGCATTTTGTTCCTTTAAGTTATTGAGAAAATAATTTTAATTAAGTTATGATCATTATTTTGATACTATTCAAGTGTAATCGTTCTTTTCAAATCTTTTAAAAGGTATGATTTATGGAAAGCTATCATGGTAAAAATATTCATATAAATGTTATGATATTTAAAATTCATTGCATATAAATGTTTTAAAAGACAAACAGTTTGATGCAAAAGTATCATGGTAAGAAAATAATAATCTGTAAATACACTGAGTATACAATTTAGCAGGAATTTTGAAGTGCCCTCGGGTGAATTTTTTTTAAACAATACTTGCATTATATTATGCTGGTTAATTCCGTTGTATCATTTTAAAAAGTATATGAAAATGCTCTAAAATATCTCCTTAGTCCTGTGTTAGAACTTTATTAAATATGTGTAAAACATGTTTTTGTTCGTTTACATAACTGAAAATATTATTAATTTCATTAAAAAATACAAAAATATCATATTTTCCCTTTTTATTATTTTTTAAGAAAATTATAAATTATTTTCTCAAAAAATGTTTTACGAATTTCCTGAAAAGAAATTAAAGTAAAATGACTAATATCACAACAGTTATGCAGTTATACTTTATAAAGTTAGAGTTACATCGATTAATAATTTGGAGCAAGAAAGAATGATTATGCAAAAGAGAACCTTCATAATATCCGTAAATTTAGTCATAGTAAAATTCTCAACGGGAAAAACGAAACAAAGTCTTATCTAGCTTCTAATGGTGATAAAAAAGTTAGTTTATTCACAATTTGAAAGAAATTTGAGTTATTTTTATGCAATAAAAAACTCATGATTTTTAATATTGCTTTCAACCCGAGTTTCCTTAACTGGTCAATCATCGTTACCACTTAGATGATTTGTGTATAAGAATCCGCAGCGTTGTGATTTCTGAATAGTATAATCGAAATACAAAAGGCTTAAAAAACATATATTTATAATTTCAGGGCAGCAAAGAAAAGAGATCTTAGTCATTACCATAAAGTAACAAAATAAAAATTTGAGGCTAAACATTATGCTTTTACAAATTACTACTTTTTAATTAAATGGACTGCCAGAAAAAAGATTATGTTCTTTACAGAGGAAGAAGATATTGTCCATGATCCTTCCTTCGTTCCTCATATGTTTAGGAATCTTTACCCACCCACTTTTAATCACCATAAGTTAAAAGAAAAGTGTTTGAAAGTTAGAAATAAAAACTTACAAGTTCATCGTTAATGTACCATCGTAAGGTGGCTGCAGGTTTTGACTTGGCAGATGTACAGTTTACAATTACAGTGTCACCTATACGATATTCTTGATTGCCTCCAGTTAGTGTAGGTCCTTCTGATGGCAAAACTGGAAAAAATGAGCAAAAACATTCGACCCATTATGGAGTCTTTTATTACAGAATATACAATATAACACATGGTATGCTAAAATTTAAAAGGGCGTGGTACTCTCGAAAATCAATTTTTACGAATATATATTTAATCTCTTCTGACTTTGAAAAACTACTTACAGCAGTTTGAGGCTATGCTTTTTCTGGTAAGTTTAAATTAACCTCAATAACAACAAATAAAGAAGAGTGTAAACAAACATTATTGACATTCTGATTTACCGAGCACTGAAAACCACTGATTTTAGCCTATTCTACTTAACCTAGTATCAGTATCACCAATGATATCATTTAATTATTGCTATGGAATTCTTAAGAACTTATAGAAATTTGAAAAATGAGCTATTTCCTAATTCATGCTAAAAAAACTGAGTGTTTCAAATTAGAAGATCTTGGTATAGAAATTTCTCATTAATACACAAATTTCTCTTCTAATAACCTGTAATTTTCTCTTAAAAAAATCTGCATTTTTTCCCTAGAAAAATGGCGTTTATAGGCATAAAAAGTTCTCAATTGATTAGTAAGAAAAATGTTTAACCCAGTTACCTTAATGCTTACTTTTTTATTAAAAAAATGCAAATAACAAATAAATTAAAAGCTCTAAACACATCGTTTTAAATTTTCAAAAGGTTTATATTCATTTACAGTTTTCAAAATTTTCAAAAAAGACTAATAATCATAACAATAACATTCTATCAATTAAAAATCTGATTAATTTTATTATATTAAATACAATTACTTTTTTTTCAACATACCTGTATGAGACTGGGAGTAATATAAAATAAATTATGATGTAGCAAATGTGATGATTATCATGATAATGGTTAACACATAAAAAATTTCAATTCCTTGGGTTATACTTACCCAATGATAAATACTTGCATATAATTTGAGATTGAAAAATAAAAAAACATAAAACTGCACTTACTCATAATTTGTTTCATTCTGGACTGGTATTACTTACAAAAATTAACTCAGTTTTGAACTTACCTTTATTAGGAACAGCTAAATCTCATCACTACTATCATTATAAAAATACTTAATTATTATCGATTATTTATCTATTTTGAATAAATATCTATTGATATTTGATATTTATTACTTTACTTTAATATATGATATTACTATTTTAACCGTATATCTAATCATGAAATACTAGAATTTCGATATTCTATCATAAAAAAATTTTTCATTAACCAAATATTGCCAAAATACTTTTTTATTATAACATGCATAGTTAAATATAAGAAAAAAACATTTATTTTTTAAACGCATCATTAAAAATTAAAAAAAAATTACCTATTTTGAAAAAAAGGAGTTATACGATATTTTTTTTTCACATTAAACAGTCCACAAAGAAATAACTAAGAATGACACTAAATTGTAATATGTTCAATAAATATATTTATAAATTCTTAATAAATTTATAAAAAGTTCACATAAAATGTTTCTTTATTTATTACCGTAGTCCCGCAGTGAACTGATCGTTAAGAAACGGTTACTAGCAGATCACTGAAGTCAAGCATCACTGGCTATAGTCAGTGAGCGGGTGGGTGACCATTTGGATCAGTTTGCATAGGGACCGAGGGTGGGCGGTATTGGTCCTCGTTAAACTGTTCTACCTTAAAGTGCTCGACTTCGCGTGCAGGTCGTCGGGCTAATTAAGCGGGGGTGCCATCCCCTCTGCAGAGGATCAAAATTGTGATGGCATGTCTTCGGATCATCCTCAGGGATGTTTCCCAGACCGTCGCCAATAGCCCATTGTGNCTCGATTACCATAAGAAAGAGAACATATTTTCATCACTAAATTATAAGGTTTTCTAATCCTGTAAAACGCAATTAAAATTTGCAGCACTTCGTTCTTGGAAGTTTTTATTTTACAGTCAAAAGAGCTTTTGTTTCTGGAGCACGAGTTTAAATTTATGACGTCGTAATGGTTGTCGGTTTAGAAACATTAATTCTTTCTTTTTTTTCCATTTCCAATGTGCATAGTGACGCATCCCCCTCTAAGATAAAATTAAAGGAAGATTTCGTGAATCTGCAACGAAATAAGTTCAAATACATTTTTACAAAAAGCGTAGAAAGTTGCCAGCCCTGCATAGCCAGACACCATAACGGTAAAAGTTAGAATGTATCTAACTTGTGTACAGAAATTTTAGCAGATAAAAATTATACACACAAAAAAAAATTTGCAAAAAATGTGTTATTTCAATTTTAGAAAAAATTGTATACCCTTTAAAATAATGGAATAATTGAAAGCTAAGAAATGGGAAAAATTGCTTTGCATTCTATAAACAAGCACCTTGAGTTTTCGGGAATTAAGAGTTAATTTTTTTTTAAATGTTTCTTTTTAAAATTCTTTATTTTTCAAAATTCTACTAAAAAGCATTAATTAGAATTTCTAGCTAAAAAGCATTAATTGGAATTTCTGAAAGTCAACATTTGATAGAGAATTTTTAACTAAAAATCATTAATTAGAATTTCTGAAAGTCATCATATGCAGATATATGCACTTTGCTTAAATATCTGCAAATTGGCAAACAAATTTTGCTAAGGGTCAAAAACAAATAGTAATTAAGTAAGTTTAGGAATTAAAAATTATTTTTCTGTTTTACCTCTCAGTGGTGAAACAGAAAACTCAGTGGACTGATTGTTAAGAAACGGTTCCCAGCAGATCACCGAAGTCAAGCATCACTGGCTATAGTCAGTGCGTGGGTGGGTGACCACTTGGATCAGTTTGCATAAATTCCAAGGGTGGGCGGTATTGGTCCTCGTTAAACTGTTCTACCGTAATGTGCTCGACTTCGCGTGCAGGTCGTCGGGCTACCGAAGCGGGGGTGCCATCCCCTCTGCAGAGGATCAAAATTGTGATGGCATGTCTTCGGATCATCCTCAGTTATGCTTCCCAGACCGTCACCAATAGCCCATTGAGCAGCTCTAGTGCCGGGTAAATGAACTACAATAATTTACTACCGGCAAAGTTGAATATCTTTAGTAAGATATTCTTATAGACAGCAGCTCAATGCTGTAATAAAACTTGATTTTTTTTATCCCAAATGGACCAAAAAATCATAATATTATGAATGATTTATGATAATGTTACTCAACGTACTTCCCCATAATGTTTAATAACCATTTAACTGATCTCTTCAATAAATAAATGTTAAGATTTATTGAATCTATATTGAAAACCTATAATGACAGTTTGCTTTGAAATCAGCTATTGAAACTTCATGCAGCATTATTCAATTTGTATAGGTCAAAAATCTCAAGTAAACTTAGTGAAAATAAATTAAAGTGCAAAACTCAGTATCAAACAGAATATTAGTTGAAGAAATGTAGACTAATAGTTCAAGAGCCAGAAGTGGCTATGTCCTTAATCAAAATGTTATAACGAACTCATTAAACGAAATCAAAGTTCACTAGGATTCCTCGGAATCTTAAAATTCCTATTTGCTGTTATGCTCATTGTCAATTTCGTGTGTCTATTTCTTCGTAGTTAATTAAGAACATCATGAAGTGGATATTTTTTATATCCGTAGTTAAACAGCAGTTCCGATTTTTGGGTTTATGACTACCAATATTCATCTCCGTATCTTTGTAATTTTGAACCCAATCCAGAAGACAAGAGATCTCCTGGATCAAGTATTGAGAGACAATTTGCTTTCGTGGAGGACTTTTGAGATGGAACTAACCCTTATTTGTGTTACATGGAGAGGGAAACATCGAAAACCTTTCACAGTAATCCTGACGGCAAGGGGACTCTAACCCATGATCCGTATGTCACTGAGGATATTTTAAGTCAGCACTGTGGTTGGTGCAAGCCGGATGCGGAATTTGTATCGACCAGCTGAGATTCAAACCCGGTTCACCTCATTGGAAGGCGAAGGCTCTATCCTCTGAGCCATGACGGCTCAAAAGTGGATATTGAAAAAGAAGTCATTTGTTCTTTGCTTTGAAGGTATACGATATAATTTCCTAACCTTCTTGGAATCGGTACTCCCAATTCATATGTTTACATTTCAACTTCTTAAATTTTTCTTTCAAGATGTAATTCATGCTGTGCTTTGCACAGTTTTCTGTGTTATGTTTGTAATCTATCAGTACCCCCTGGATGCCCCTTGGTGGGGGCGGAACAGGGCTCAATGATGATAATAATAATTTTTTCTTGCATAAACTAGTTATTACCATCTGTAAAATCGCAGATTTTACAGCTTGTTGATTTCAAGTTTATTTTACAAACAAAGTGGCTTCAAGTTTGATTGCATTTCAACATTTTTATAACTATCGCGGCAAAAATTTCACGATTAATTGAAAACATTTCAATTCTAATACAATATCTTAAATCATATCCTAGATAGAAGTGTAAGATTGACTTAAATGTCAGCAATAACCTTTATCATAAAGATCGATAAGGTTTGTGAATTATTTCAAATAAGCGATGCAAGCCTGAAAAAATGATAAATTTAACTATGCTAGTTTACACGCTATGAGGTTTACATCAAGCTTGCATAAACAACATTTTATTTACTGATTGAATCTGCCTTTGCAAAGCAAGGCTATTAAAACCTTCTAAAAACGAGAATGATCCACCATTCGCAAATCAAGAGTAGAAGCGTTCTCAAACCGATCGAGGATTAATTCAGCTTCTCAGGGTTTATTTTAGAATTTATGATCATCAATGAAACAAGTTTACTTGCACCGGCTTTTATATACTTTCTTTAACACTAAAGAAGTGAAAGTAGGCCTGATCATTAAGTTTTCAATAGAAGCAAAATATTGCGCTTAAGAGCCAATGCAAAGCTGCAATAAAAAAAAAGGGAGAAATCAAGGTTTACTGGAGAAAGATTTTTTTTAAGTTTTTTTAATGTCTTTATTCTGTCTTTAATAAAACAAGCTTAGCAAACTAATATTTCTACTCAGTGAAAAAAATAGTTAATTAGTCAACTTTTCCAGGCCAACCAAATGAAAATGCAATGTTTCCCGCAAGCATGCCTGATAACTGGGATATTTTCTTAACGTATCCGACTAGCTTTGACAACTTTTCTTTATATATTATCATATTTTTAAAAAAAATTATCTTATTTGTTTTATTATGTGTAAAAAGAAAAAAAAATGTTTTTTATTTTTTTCTGTAATTGGCCATTTTTAGGTAAAAATAAGGCATTTTTTTACATATACGCTTAACTCCGTCAAAAATTTCTGTAGCCTAAAACAAAAATAATTTGAAGATTTTATTTAGAAGGCCTTCAATTATATTTTGAACTATTATTTTAAAAGCTAATGCATATACTGCAAAATTAGGGATCAATGTACTTAAAAAATCTTATTTTCGCACATTTCTTTGCGAAAAAACATGCATGAAAATGAAATTCTACATTTTCCCCTTAGTCTGTAGCTCAAAACATGTGTGCTCTAATCATAAACACTCATGAAATTCTACAGATAATTATTCTAAAAACAACATGGGAAATCGTGTTTGATATCGTGTATTGTACTTTAAGATAAATGCATTTAAAGACTTAAGATGATAAGTCTATCCACTGTTATCACTTTTCACGAAAACAGCTATAATTTAGTAAATAATTGGAGTACAAGCAAAGGTTGAGTATTTTTAGATAGCTAAGAGTACAGGAATGCAAAATTTATAATAAATTGAAAAATTTAGCCCAAAATCCAGCTTTTGCTCTAGTCATGCTCAATATCATGTTTGTTTTTGTGTTAGTTTTGCACGCTAACCAGATTTAATTTGACAAAAAACGCATACATATGCTATCTATGGTAAAAGCATATGTATGCTATCTGTGCTAAAATCATAAAAAAAACCCATCATGACTAAGGAGTGACACTCCCGATATCATCTGCGCTAAACTATTCAAATAGTGTAAATTTCTTTAGTGGACTGTAGACTATAGACTAATTTAAATAATTATTTTAATATTATTGCGTGTAATTAAAGTAAAAAGAATTGTGTACTTACCATAAACTTTCATTTCTTTTTCAGCTTCAGCAGTATCGAAGGACGGGGCTTCGGCTGAAATTTCACATCGGTATAATCCACCTGAATTCAGATCCACATGACGAAGATAGACGGAGTTTTTTCCAGATTTTGAGAGCTACAAAATACGATATTTGTAATTAAGCTTATATATGTATTTTTCAATAATACAACAAACTATTTTAGGATTACATAGCAATGAAAGATGCTGTCACAAGGAGCCTATAATCTTTATACTCGGAAAAGTTTTTGAGATTTGTAAAAATAAGTATTCTTTCCTAAGTTCAAAATCTAATTTTTCTTAAGCAAAGACCTTTAAATTCCTTAAATGAAGCATTTTATTTCTAATATTTTATTATGTACATAGATGCTGGAACCAGAATTATGTTTAGTTAAAATTAATATATATTCAAAGTAATTTATATATAATTTTTCATACTGTATAGTTTTGATATAACTTTTTGTCACAGATGAACAACTTTTTTATGAAATGATTCCAAAATTTTAATCGTAAATTGCATGAAATAAACGCATTTTTCATAAAAATTTTATGAAAAATTGATTTTTTTTTAATTTATGTAAATATGTAAAAATTTACTTTTAGAATTATATTAAGTAATATTTGTTCAAATTGTTCTTTTTTTAAGGAAATGATTTCTAATTAATTTATTTTAATTGTTGTAGAAATCATTTTTAAATGTTGTAGAGTAAAAAATATTTTTAATAAGTTATAATTAAAATTATATTTTAATTAATTGATAGATTTTGGATAGCGTATGTCTTACGTTAACCGTAACGCTAATCTTATTTTCTGCTCCTCAAAGATATGATTTGCAAGGAAATTTCCACGCATACTTTGGGGATTGCTTGAGTTATTTGAAAGTGTAACGCTTTAAAAAATCTCTCGAACAATTCTGTAATATTTCGTTTTTTTTTAAACTTGGTATAGTAGATAGATTATATATGCATAGATGACACAAAAAACAGGTTTCTAGCATACACAAATTAATAAATAATGATTTAAAGTTATCTACTGCCTCCTTAAGGAATTGTGACTCGCTGTGTAAGTATAAACTTTCAACTAATTCTGTAAGAAAGGCAAATATTATTAGAAAATTTTAGTCGAAGCTGTGTATATTATTTAAAAAAAACATGTAAAGCACATAATATATTTAACAATAATTATTTTTGGATTCAAACAAATGTTACGCGTAATAACATGCTTTATCGTCATTTTAATTATATAAGGATTAACACTTATTGAGGACAGTTTAGAAGTCATTTTATAGCCTGCATACTAGGTGTACTAAATACAAATATTTTTCCTGTTAGTTTTGAATTTAAATTACATTCTATATGCTTCAAATTTAATGTAATTTTTCAAAAAGAAGATCAAATATATTTTAATAGGCAATTATTGTTATGCATGAAAAAGGAAAAGATGATACATCGATTCATGCAATTTATGTTAATGATGCACAATATGCAGTCTTACAACATTATTATATGTTTCAAGTTTTATAAAAAGTTTTATCTCATTTACCGATGCAACGATATCAAATGTATCAGAATTTATATCATATTTATCATCTCATCATATTTAGCAAAATTAAAAACATAAATTCGAGCGCAAAGTTTAAGTATAATTTTCATAACTAAGAAACATTATGTATGTATTCAAAATACCGAAATTTTAATAATAAAAATTAAATTATTAAATTTATATTTACCTTAACACCAGGGGATATGTATTTATAAATTATTAACAAATTGTGACAAAAGATCTTTAATAAGCTCTTAGTTTTAGATCTTTAGGGAATTGTTTTCATTTCGTTAGGGTGATTTTCAATCGCGATTACTCGCAGTGACGAAAGTTAATGTCAGATCGATGCTAGTCACCTCCTTTAGGTCTTCTTCAGCTATAACATTTTGTTCTGTAGCCTCGCGGCCACTGGTCGAGGACAAACTCTGTTAGTGGACGCATAGCAGCAATACAACTATACGAGTCACTAAGACCAGTGTACTCTCATCATTTTCTCAACCTATCCAAATTAGATTCCCCGACCAAAGTCCGCTTTATCGCCAAACTGAATCCTTAACGAGGGTTGTCTTATGCCTCACTACTAGTTCGAACAACATTTCCTTTTCGCCTTTTACCCATGCCCTTATATTGGATTCCCTGATTCTAGAGAAGTGGTTTGTATCTAATTCTTTGAATGGCTTACCACTAATCTAAATTGAGACCGTTACGAAGCATGTATTTTCCTTATGAGGATATGTTCTGACAGAAAGATACCATTTGCCGTTACTACATTATTCACTAGGAAATTCAATTATTTTTATCTCTCCTTGGGAGCATGGTAATTTGTCACTAGTTTTCGAAATATAAAAGTAAATATATTATAATTAGCAGTTCATGTTTATCGAAAGATGAATTGTTCAAGAGCGTAAAGAATATGTTTAGACTGCTTTACAAAATAAATATTACAAATTAGTTATTTCATATTATTATTTATTTAGCCATGAGGGCTCAGAGATCAATGGCATCGAGCTGTTAGTTTAGTTTGTTGAATTCACACCCATTCATGGGTATCAAACTGTGTCGAATGTAAATGTGGATTGTTCACAATGCTAATCATATCGCAAAATTTTCGCCGTTCGTCACAAAATTGTGCAGTTTTAAATTCCATGATTCGAGTGCATTCTCATCATTTTCTCAACCTCTTCAGATTGGATTCCTCAACCAAATAATAGTTACTAATTACTGAATTATAGCAGAAATATATTTGTTGTAAAATTATTTATTACTTAGTCTTGTGAAATCAATATTAATCATTTTAAATAACAGTAATAATTTCTTTAGTTTAATACGCAATGTTTCTTTGAAAATAAAAGGAAATTTAAGATTTCTAAAATGAAACACTTCAAGAAAACACTTCAATGTTAACTTTCCTTAATTGCAATTCCTATATTTCAGCCAACGATCAGCGATCTAAAATAATAATAATAAAAAAAACTGGTAAACTCGATTATCTCACTGCAGATTAAATTTCAGTGCACCTTATTTAGTAGAATATTATAACGAAACTGTTAGTAGCAAATGAAAGATATTGTGATTAATTAGTTTTCGTTAATTTTATGGTTATTATCCCCTCTGTGCATTGCATGCAAATATTAAAAGTTTCACAATAAAATCTATTTATGCTGTTGAAAAACTATTCTAGATACACTTTTTAAAATATTTAACATAAGATTAAACAGTCTTTTAAGACGACAAGAGAATTTCAAATCGAGAAAATGTTGTGAAAAATATTAATTACTTATTTTAAATTATTCTAGTTCTTTTTAAGATTAAATTATATTTCTAACATTTAAACGTAATTGTATAATAGAGTTAATTGTAAATTTAGACTTAAAAATTCAATAATTGTTAAGAAATGGAATTTGTTTTAGCAAAATATTGTTCATTTTATTTCCTCAAAACATAATTTTTTTACATAATTACTAGATTAATTTTTTCCAGAAAAATCAGTAGCAAGTTAAATTGATGAAAATTTATTTACACTGCATATACATGTTTTAATTATTTTGTTTCGGAAACTTCATCTTAGGAATTGATGTCAGATGTACTATTTATGATTTATTACTTTATGTATTTTTTGTTTATCATAAGATTTGTTTTTAGAGCATTACTTGTTTTTATCAAAGTAAAGCAATCATTTTTAATGTTTGTTTCCTTATTTTGATAAAAGTTGAATGAAAGAAATAATTAAGAAAAATTATTAAATAGATATTTAAATTTAAGGACGCTACATAATATTTTATTAAATATAAAATACCAACATAAACTTGCTAAGAACAAACAGGAAACATTTCAGACATGAAACAACTGAAAATATAATATTTAGAGTAAGTTTCAATACTTATCAATTATACCTTAATACACTAAGAGAAAAGAGTATGGACAAAGCTACGAGAACATGATAAAATTTACAGTATTTCTAGCTCAATGGAAATACCAAAAATCACGGATATTTTTACTGACGAACTTAGTAATGACTTTTGATAAAATAAACAATAAAATATGGTTTTACTAGCATGCTCTTTGGTAGTATATGTGGCAAAATTTGATAGTGCATGTTGCAAAATTAATTTTATCCTGATATCCTGGAGTATGACCATTTATTCGGGTATATTTACGTTTCAGTTTTCATTTTCTTATGTTTTATAACCGTCGTTGAACAGTCAACCCAATTTTTGGGTTTACGACTACTAATGTTCAGCTCTGTATCATTGTAATTTTGAACCTAATTAAGAAGACAAGGGAACTCCTGGTTCAAGTATTGGGAGAAATTTGCCTTCATGGAAGACTTTTTGATGGAACTAACCCGTATTATGCGGTACATGAAGAGGAAAAAAAAGGACCTCCTATGTTTAGCCTAACGGCAAAGGGGCTCTAACCCATGATCCGTCTACCTATGAGGATATTTCACGTCAGCTCTGTGGTCGGTGCAAGCCGGATGCGGATTCGTATCGACTAGCCATCTCTGGGATTCGAACCCGGTTAACCTCATTGGAAGGCGAACGTTCTATCCCCTGAACTATCGTGGCTTACGTTTCAGGTTTGAACTTTTACCAAAAGCAAAATATGTGATAAAACATGCTTCTACACACAATTTATAGGTTCAACTATTCGGACTAATATTGTACCACAGATTTTCCAGTGTAGTCGTTGTTGCTTAGTTTTAACTTTTAATGTTCAAAATACTTCACTTCAACCAAATATTTGTAAATTGTAAATCGTAAATTGTATCATAAGTTCTAAATTCTATTTTCGAAGATTCCTTTTTAAAAGTTTTGACTACTTCTGTCAATTGGTATTTCTCTTAAAACTTTAAATTGCACAAAATAGAATTTTTACGCTCCAAATTCACCAGTCGCATTTTTATTTCCTCTTTAAAATGAAATAAATATTTTAGGGGGTAAAATACAGTTTAACTTACAAACACGAAACACTTGAACAGAAAACATGAATCGGGGAAGAATACTTAAGGAAGACACTGATTCTTCATTGCAATTCATGTAGTGTTTTGGCATTGTTCCAATGACACCTTTCCTTTCTACGCTTGTCCAACTACAAATTAAGTAACTATGATGCCATTATAGGCATTACATATTTGCTAGCTTTAAAAATTTCTTAAACTTCATAAATTTAATTTTTTTAATCATTCGTAATCTAATTTTAATTAAATTAAACACATAATTTAAATTTTATCACATTTTATAAAAAGTGCATATAGATATTTTATCCTCATCTTAACAATCAATGTAACGGCTAGCTATTTTTAGCTCAATACAATTNGCTTGTCCAACTACAAATTAAGTAACTATGATGCCATTATAGGCATTACATATTTCCTAGCTTTAAAAATTTCTTAAACTTCATACATTTAATTTTTTTAATCATTCGTAATTTATTTTTAATTAAATTAAACAAATAATTTAAATTTTATCACATTTTATAAAAAGCGCATATAGATATTTTATCCTCATCTTAACAATCAATGTAACGGCTAGCTATTTTTACCTCAATACAATTGAATAACTTATTAATTCACTGTCGCGACAAAATCTCCTCTTGAATCTTTATTCTTTAAGCTTCTTTATTTCTCTACCCACAAAAATGTTTCAGTTAATGGATTAGATTAATTCTCACGGTCTTCTTGGTGATTAAGCTGTAGCAAAAATTATTTGAAATTTAATATTAATAAAGCATGGTTGGCTTTGTTTTTTGGCTATTTTAGCTTTTAATAAATCGCCTACTATGGATATCTTACCATGCTCTTAAGTGTCAGTTTGGAACAATTCAATCACAGCTTATTTCAAATTTTTGGTATTAGAACTGAGGGTTTTGCGCTCAGTCCAACCGTTATTGAATTTACAAAATGGTCAAAATGTGTCTTCTTTCGATGCTTACTATATTTCATTTAATTTTATCTGGCCAATATTCCTTAAATAAAATCAATTATTGTTTAATAAATAAGAGGCTATATATATTTGATTTACAGACTACAAGAATGTCCATGACAATTAAAAATACTATCGACAAAAATTTTAGAGCATGGTTTGAATTGCTGTTTATTTTAGAAATATAAGTGATTAATCCTTGTGCACCTAAAACAATTTTTCAATACGCACTCTTTTTTTTCTTAACCATAATCAAACTAGATACGCTTTGAAATTTAGACTTAAGGTACGCGATAGACATGTCCGCTATCAATAATTTAAGATATCATCAATTGCTGTACATTGCTGGTATCTTGGGCAGAAATTCAGTTTCGAGAATACCACAATTATTTCCACCCCAGTTACATAAGCTCATCTTGATGAACTGGAATCTTTTTTAATTCATATGAATGCTGATCCCCTTGTTAACAACATTAGTTCCTCAGTACATCCCCATAGCGCGAGGAAATGCATTTTCCCCTGTTTTGCTCTTCTCAGCTATTGTGGTTTTTCATTTTTTTTTTCTTTTCAGAATACTATTGTTTTTCTAGTGTCGTTTCTCACCTTTATTATTTCATTCTTTGTTAGTAATATTAGTTTTTTTTTTATTCATTTTTATTTTTTTTTTATTTTTAAATCACTTTTGTTTCTTCTGCCATACGTCTGACAAGTTTTGAAAACGGGATCCTATTTTTCAGCGTTTAAAACATTTCGATTGTTATTTGCTGATTATATATTTTTGAAGCGAATGAATGTAATATTTTACCACTTTAGTTTCTTGGGATTATTTATTTAACCAGAAACCTATATTTCAAAAGCACCGTAAATTTTTCAGTAACCTTTAAAAGATAAAAGGATTTTTTTTTTAAATTCTAGAGAAGTTTCCACAGCATATAGAAAATTTTTTTCAATACGGTAAGTTAAAATGCTAATTACTAAAATTGAGGAGAATTTTAAAATTACTTTCGAAATTATTTTACAAATTTATGATACTTTTCAAACTGATCCCAGATAAGTAACTATTTAAATTTTTATTTTTCTTAATTTTTATTAGAACACGATTTAATTTGAAATTTGCTTATCTCAATATGGTTTTACACACAATATTGTACAAATGTTCTTTTTACAGAAAATAGCAAAACTTTAATTTAAATGACATTTTAACCATTTAAAGCAATCATTATTTGTTAAAATAAATGTGTGGAATATAAATATTGTATACTGTTTATAAATATGGGTCTTCCAAATGTTAGATAATTGAATTTTAAAAGAGAATAAGACAAAGCTGCACAAGAAATTTTCTAAATTTCTATATTTTCAAAACTTTAAAAATTCCAAAAAAATCTAGATGCATAATATTTGAAGTATACCAATTGCGAAAGCTTACATTAATGTTTTCTTGGGAAATATCGGTATATAATGTTCTTGTTTAAAAATATTAAATAAAATCTTGGTAGTTTTAGTTTAAGTTATCATTTTGATTTAATACAAACATAAAATTATTACTTTTATTTCTATATTAAACTATTGTAAGATATAGTTATTTTTCACAACTGACTCGATTTTCTGAATAAAATGTAAGTGCTTTACAGAGCTACAATTGTTATTGAGTGAATAATCTGTTCCCAAAAGCAACACTTTCGTATAAATGCGAGCTCAAAATTTAAAAAGTTAATCTTCCAGCCGTAAGTGATAAAAAAAATGCTTAAGGCAAAAATCGACATTCTCAATAAAAAACTAAAAAAAATATATAAAATTTCTCATTCCAAACTCAAATTAACTCTCAATATAGTCAACCATTAAACACAATAAAAATAACCTGATAAGAAAATATTTTCTCTAATGTAAGAATCAAAATATCACTAAGCAATGTGTAAAAAGCTCTACTATTATTTTTAAAGCAAGTATATGGTTTTACCCGTAGAAGGAGGCAGCAAATTCTTTTTCATTAAAGTAACGGTTCTCACTTTCGATGATAAGCTAGTGAATGATTTCCCTTAAGGGACAGTTTAAGTTTACGGAGTTTCTTTTTCTTCACATCCCCTCATAATTTTCTTCCCTCATTAAAGAAGTCTTACTGTATTTACAGCGCCATTGATGCTAGGGATTTTTTTTCCCTTTAGACCTTATATTTTCCCCAACTCATTCAGTTAATGACTCTTAAAAAGTAAATTTACCTTTATAGGGAAAAGTAACTGTATTGTCTACTTTTTAATGTGATTCTAATGCATAAATTCTCGATTAAACTGCAATTACTTTGGTGGTAAAATAAAGAGTAAAATTGGTTAGAAGATTAAGAGAAAATATTGTTTTCAAACGTTGTAAGAAAAACATGACATCTTTCTTTTCCCTTATCTTGTATTTGCTGCTATTATTTCTGTGATCAACTTTTTTTTTGCAATTGCTTGAAAATAAAATGTAATGACAATGGATAAGAGAAACACATTTTATCTAAGGTAAAGAGGTATTTAAGTAAAATGTAACTTAAAAGAAAAACTATATACCTATTATAAAACAAAACTATCATCAAAGTAATTATAATTACTCCATTTTATGCGTTTTATTTTTGCGCGTTATTAGTTTTTACTGAGTATAGTAAGAAATTTTTTCCCTTTTCAAATTATTTTAAGCGTAATCAATAGTATAGAGCAAATTATTTAATAGAACCAAATCTGGATTTTTAATAAAACTTCGCTGTTAAAAAATACCAAAAATATGTTTAAATGGCAATAATTAGCTGTATGGACTATACAAATTATAGCCTGTACAGGTAAGGATTTTCATACAGCGAAATCGGAATTACAAAACTTCCATCAAATTTCGAGTAATTACACTTATTGTTGCATAAAATGCATTCTGGGTAAGCAACAATTCTTTTTTGATTTTTTAAAGCGTAACAAATGGAATTAAGCTAACTATTTACTCTTAATTTTTAAACAGATTTATGAGAAATAAACTAAAAATATATTCAAAGATATCTTATTGATTGAAGTCACTAGCGATATAGACTAAACTAAATGATCTACTGATACGAGATGCAGTCAATGCAGACTAAGTTTTTAGGGAATACTGTTATACTGGTGTTCCATAACGACCGCCTTTAAAATGTGAATTTTTAGTAAAATAATTATCCCCTTTAAGGGACTCAAATTAAAATTTAGCTCGGAAAAACTTTTTTATCAAAATATGTCGAGTCACTTATGAGAGAGGTATGATTAATAACACGAATTAGATTGCTAGGTAAAATTTCAAATTCAATTTCCTCTAAATTTTCCAGATTCACCAAATTTAATTTAAATATTTTAAAAATCAAATTTGTGTGTTTTTTTCTATCTGGTGTCTAATTAAAATAAAAAATAGGTAACTACTGTTGATATAGCATTAGAAAAAACTAACTCGTGACTTAAGTCTGTCATGCCGACCAGGTGGCCGAGTGGTTAGCGTGCCTGACTGCGGAGCCAATGGTTGCGGGTTCGAATCCCACTCAGAGCATGGATGTTTTTTTCTTTCTCTGTGTGCTCTATGTCCTTTCTCCTTTGTGTGTGTGATTGTGGGAATGTGACCAGCCCTATAAACGGGTTTGTGGTTGTGTGACGTGGGCGACGCTGCTCCACCGCTGTGGCTTAGCCACAGGCGCCCACTGGGTAACGAGAAGAGAGTAGTAGTTCTGGCATTCCTATGGCCAATGGGTCAATGTCCCAAGTGCCAGCCATTATAAAAAAAACTTAAAAAAAAAACTTAAGTCTGTCAAAAACTGCTCAAATGTGTTTCAGGAATGCTTGATCGATTAAGAATCACACTCTCTTTTCTCCTATTATACACCCTGTTTGCGTAATGCTTGATCGATTAAGAATCACACTCTCTTTTCTCCTATTATATACCCTGTTTGCGTAATGAAACAAACACATTCTTATCAGACCCAGACGATAAAAAATATATACGATTTTAACTTAAATGCAGTTTTTATCTTGCAAAAGGTATATTTTGCTATACAAATACTGTTCAGCATTAAATACCGATTTGTGCATGAGGTCAAATTTTTGGTAAAATTAACGGACATGTATTGCAATGAATATTCAGTAAAAAAATAACATATTCGTAAAGAACTAAAATATACGGTATTCAAACCATACATTTACTAATTTTTCCAATCGCATAATGACGGCGCAACAGAAATTCCGGTTTTTAAATTTATAGTTCTTATTGCCACGCATTTAGCAACAAATACAAAACTGAAAAGTAAGTTCAACCGAACAAATGGTGTTTTTAAAGACTCGCAGGTATAGTGCTGAAATAAATTTTTTCACCACATTTACTATCAAACAGTATGGTAGCAAAACCATATTTTATGGTTAATTTCGCCAAACGTCATTGCCAAAGCACTTCGGTAAAAATTGCTGTGTTTTTTATTTTTCCCATAGAGCCAGAAGCACGATTATTTTTACCATTCTCTGGTAGTTTTGACCAAACAATGTCAAGTTTACTTTGGTACAAGTTTACATGTATTCAAACACATAAAATTTAATAGGAAAAATTAACATCACCGAATTTTCACAAATAAAGTGATTTTTCTCCATCGTGAGCTCAGATTTAAAGTACTCAATGCTCAGTAAATTATCATTTTGATCAATGATCAATAAATTATACTTTTTATTATACAAATTGAAGCTCAACAAAAAAATCTAAGAACTTCCCTGCTCTTTATTAAGAAACCATAATTTTTTACAATAAATATCCTTATTACCAAGAGAAAGGGAAATCGCATATATTTTTAACCATTGGCTTATTATATTTATGTTAAATAAATCATATGTTTGGTGATTGTTGAATAGAGTAACCTACTTATTAGATTACTTTTTTTTACCTACCACCACAATTTTCTTCACCTGTCTTATCACGATATTTTAAATTATGTCTGAAAAATAATACATTACTTCATTCATATTGAATGGGTATTTTCATAAAAATAAATTGGTTTACTTCATGCTTATCAAAGTTTATATATCTCATCGATCTCCATAAATGTTTTATAAAGTATATGCATATGTACGTGCGTAGATTACATCTAATAAATTTTGCACAGAGTTCGAAACAACTTATATTTATCGCACGCTTTATATTACATTCTTAATGATGCATGTCATTTTAGCTTCTTCAAAGTTTAAAGCTATTCAAAGTTTGCTACTGAAAATTTTTCACTATTTTTTTTTCTCTTCCAGATAAAAAATAACTTTTTATCACTGGTATGAAAGATAGCCCCATACCCTCCCATCCGAAAGAAAAACGTTCTAGAAAACACTTCCGCTTCTCATTCTCGTCTGAACTGAACAATATCCCGTTCTAGAAAAATCGACTCCCAAGAGACTAGGCTTCTTGTTTAGTTCCAAATAACGTCGGAGCTCCGTGAATCGTTCCTTTGAGGACTAAAATGTTGAAGTCGGTTGGGTTGAAATGCAGGTAAGCTAGAACGAACCGAGAGTTGAAAGTTTTATTTTATTCCTGATTGATACAGTTGAAGTGGCTGTTGTTGTAGATATACTGAGCACTTATTCTTTCTTAAGTGGCTGAGAAGCAGTTATCGTTGAGCGACAGATTCTAAGAGAACATATATAAAAATCCTACGCACCATGAGTTTTTTCTGTCTTTGGAAGATTAAGAATATTACGATGGTTTGATTGACAATGGTTAAAATAAAAGTAAATATTAAGTTGGTCAAAAGGTTTTTTTGAACCAAAAATTTGCAAAAGATGTGCTTCGGTACATGAACATTTTTTTAAATTTAAATCTTAATTTTTATTTATAGTTATGAAGACGACGCTACACTACCAAAAAAATTAGGTTTTATTTATATACAAAAATGGAAATTTAATTATTAAAAAACAAAAACATGAAACTGTATAGTCCCATCATCATCATCCAATAAATAAACTGTGTGACTAAAATAATAATTTAGTTGTGTATTTATTATTTTTTAGATCGAAAGGAAAGTCACTACTAAGTGAATCGTACCTGACGACTAAAATGATGAAGTATGTTGGGTTGAAATGTAAGTAAACAAGGACGAACCTAGAGTTGAACGTTTTATTTTATTCCTGATTGATACAGTTGAAGTGGCTGTATACTGAGCACTTATTCTTTCTTATGTAACTGGGAAGCAGTTATCGTTGTGCGACAGATTCTAGGAGAATATATATATAAAAATCCTACGCATCATGAGCTTTTTCTGTCTTTTGGAGATAAAGAACAATACGATGGTTTGATTGACAATGGTAAAAATATAAGTAAATATTGGGTTGATGAAAAATTTTCTTTTGAACCAAAAATATGAAAAAAAAGAACTGCTTCAGTACATGAAAATTACCTTAAATTAAAACTCCTAATATTCATTTATAATTATTAAAACGCCAACTCAATACCGAAAAAATAACATATTAGATTTTATTTAATTACTAAAATGGAAATTTAATTATTATCGACTCAAAACTTAAAAAAATTATGGTCCCATCCTCACCCAATAAATAAACTGCTCAACTGAAATACAGATAGCAGTGTAAGGTTGATTTTAATGTCAGAAACAACCTTTATAACAAAGTTTTATAAATGATTAGCAAATAAACAATGTTAAATAGTTTACGTGCTGTGAGGCTCGCATTAACATATTCATTACCTCGGTCCATGTATGTGGACCTTCACTTCTTAGTTTCTAAGAACATGCTATAAAAAAATTTATAGTTTTTCCTTCACTGAAACAATTGTGGATATTTAAGCTTTCTATGGATTCTACAATGAAGGCAAAACATGTAAGTTATTTGGGTTGAAATCCACATAAACAATAGTGGTTTTCGAAAAATGATGCTTAATAAACATTCTCGATAAATGTAACTAATTTCAAATATTATATTATTTAGTTATTCTGAAAATAACTTTTTTCTTTTAACTTAGTAGTTCTGTAATCTGTATGAAGCTTTTAAATTTGTCTTGACTTAATATTTAAAAATAATACAGTCAAGAACATGCAGGTTCATGTATGTGTACCTTGGTACGTAAGGCGAAATTTACGACAGCGTAGTAGTTAAATGAAATCTCATAGTATCATAAGTATTCAATTTTATATCTATTTAGTAATATTTTCTGTGTATGTTAATTAATTGTTTTATACTAAGGTTCATACATATATTTAATAACAGTAACTTTTTATAATTGTTTCCATAAATTTTAAATTTTACCTCCAAGAATTAATTTTTTTAAAGTTAATGTTAGGTTCTTTTCAATTATTATTTATTTTGCGTCGTTTGCATAACTAAAATAGTTTTGTAACTTTAATTTCATGCAGTAATGCATTTGTATTGCATTTATTATTGCATCTCATTGTAAAAAAACTTCGCATTTTTCAATTTTTTTTTCTAAATAATTATTAAATCATCCTTGTATTTAAATAGACCATATTATGGCACTATTCATGATTGTTTCTTTTTTAAGTGCAATTTAACATTCGAAATATTTATATTATTTTACTTAGCTAAAATCTAAGGTCCACTTATGTGGACCTAAAATTATTTGCCCCCTGCTAGTATGATTCGTATTTTGTTTATCTCAATATAACTTATGACAGTTAAATAGAAATTCGTAACTGTAAAATATTTTTTACTATATTACTTTATAATTCAGTTTTGAAAAGGTTGAGCTTAAATTAACAATCCTTTTATATCAAGATTGAATCTGCCTTTACAAAACAAGGCAAGAGAAACTTTCTGAACTGGATGACGAATCGTCATTCGCAAATTCAAAGTAAAAAATTTTTTGAACCACTGATAATTTCACCTTCTCAAAGTTTAGATTTAATGACCATCACTGAAATAAGGTTTATTTGCGATGGTTTTTATTTCTTTCTTCAACAATTTAAAAACGAAGGTTTCCTGATCATTAAGTTTACAATACAAACATAATATTGCACTTGGGAGCCTAAGCAAATCTAAACTAAAAAAAAGAGGCAAAAGCAAGTTTTACAGTAAAAGCAAGGATAAGAGGCTTTTTCGTTAAGTTTTCTGCACGCCTTTATTTAATATTTAATGAGACACAAGCTTGGTATAAACTAAGGTAAACAACGTTTAAGAGCACAAAAAGTATTTATAAATGCAGACAGCTTTTTCGGATGCTCAAAGGGCAACCTTCATCAGTGCACCTTGCACTGATGAAGGTTGCCCTTTGAGCATCCGAAACAGCTGTCTGCATTTATAAATACTTTTTGTGCTCTTAAACGTTGTTTACCTTAGTTTGTATTTTCGCACAAAGGTCGCCAACTTGTGTATTTACAAACTTGGCATGTTAATATTTCTACTATGTTTAAAAGAGGATTAATTAGTCAACCTTTCTATGTCAACGATATGAAAATGATATTACAGTAAAACCTTTAAGAAAGACCACCTCTGTGTAATGACCACTTCTATTTGCGATCACTTTTGGGAGGCACGGAATATTTTCCATAAACTTTGTGGTAAAGAAAATCTTTAAGAGAGGCAATCAAAAATTCTCCCAGTGATCGGACAAACCTTCGCACCAAATGTGAAAAAGGTTAAATAAAAAATTTACGAAAAAACAATCTAAACAAAAAATATTAACAAAGCAAATAAGTAGATTCAAATGTATTAAAAATATTTGTCAGTGGTTCTTATTTAGATCTATTTTTGACGATCTCTGAAAGATATCGACAGCCTCACGTTGCCGTCAGAGTGCATTGAAGACGATGATATCAATGATTTATTTTTAGAGTTGAAAGTTAAATTAGAAAAAAAAAGTCATTTTAGAAAAACTGAGCATCATGAACAAACCTCTTCTTATTTCTTATAGAAGTAAACGAAGTTTTCTGATAAAAAATAAAGGGCGAATTTAGACAAAAAACATAATTGTATATTTATTGAAAATAGTTTTATAGTTCACAATTAATAAGTTTGTTTTTACACATAATTATATCAGTAGGAGTTATTTTTTATTGACTCTAAATTTTGTTCATCGTTCCGGTTTTCATGACCCCAACACAAGTGGCATTTCTGCACCATGAAAATGACAGTAGGTAAAATTGAAATCACTTGCGAGAAATCATGTACCTTCGATAACATTTAGAAGTCAATAGAGGTGATCCCGAAAAACAACAATCGACCAAAAACAACAATCGAAAAACAACAATCGACCTTTTTACTGTGGAACAGAGAGTGATCTCTAACGAGAGGTTTCAATGTACAACGTTTTCCGTAAGGATGGCAGATACCTGGGAATAATAATTGAGTTACGTATTTAAATATTTAGTTCTAAAAAACATCGGAGTTTAGAGAATCATTTCTTTGATGTTGAAGTCGGGTAAGTTGAAATGCAGGTAAACTAAGACGAACCGCGAGTTGACAACCATTTGTAATTCATGTCCTTTATCTGGTTAGTTTCAATAACACTTCATTTTCACATAATTATAATTAGTTTATTAATATAAAAATGCATGAAAACAATTAAATATAATTTAACAATGTACAATCGAATATTCGATAAATATACTTTTAGAATAAGTTGAAATATTTAAGTAATTATAATAAATTCGAGCATAAACAAAATGATGCATAGTTTCTCATTGTAAGAATTCAATGAATGTTAAGAATTAATTGCTAACAACATTTCAGCTGACACATAGAAATTGGGTTAGCCATCAATGACAAGTTAAGATGAAAAAACATTGTCAAGATCATCTACAAAAACAACGAAAAAAAACTGCAAGAAACATATAGAAATACTTAAGTGCGGAATGATTTGTACCGTAAAGCAATTTCATCTTAAGTTTCAATTTCTAAGTAAATCAAATAAGTTTAAGTATGCAGAGTTGGATTTTTTATTGTCTATTAGTCATAAAATTTAAATACTAAAATTATTTAGTTTATTTTTAATTTCTGAGATTTGTACTTAGTTTGTATACCTTTTTAATCAAAATTTATTCGTAACTAGCAGGGAACGTACCCAAAGCGTAGCTCGCCAGCTTATTTGAAATTTTGTCCACTGGTAAATTTCACGGATGAGAAAAAGTATGGTCGAAACTACTGAAATTTGCTGAAATTTACAGTGTTTCTGGCTCTATAGGAACAGCAAAAAACTTGGTAATTTTTACCGAAGCTCTTTGATAATGATTTTGGTCAGCTTAATAAAGAAATATGGTGTTATAATGTGTGATAAATTTGGTTAATGTGGTATAATTTGGAAATTATATCATGTTACCTTAGAAAATGGCAGAAAACCATTTGCATGGTAAAATTTAATTTTCAGTCTTGTCTAATTTACTAAATACGTAGAAATAGGAACTATATTTTTAAAAACCAGAATTTTCGGTAAAACGCTACCTTTCGAATAGAAAAATTACCCAATGAATGGTTTAAATACTGTGTATTTTGGTTATCCAAGTTTATGTCTGTTTGTGCTGGGCCCATGCCTGAGAGTTAGTGGGTTCGAACCCCGCCATCTCAGACCCCCCGTGTAGTAAATGGTGACTGATGCACAATAAATCTGTCGAGTCGCAAAGTCCTCCAAGCTCCCATAACAAATCAATACCACGGGGGGTACTGGATTGGAGATAGATCGTTCTCTGATTCAGGTCGAAATCACGATGTGGATGAATGAATGGATGTATAAATGGGTTCGCCTGATAAAATGGGCTGTGACGTGTGTGTGGCTGAAGACGAATTCTTGGCCATAGGATGGCGCCACTGAAAAAACTAGAAACGCACACTCTGCCTTAAATTTGCTCACCAAAGTTGCTCGGTTTCACCAAGCAGTCTTGCCCGTGTGGCATGTCGCATTAGAAACTACAACATGTTTTTTTGTTTGTTTTTTCAAAAATGTCATAGAACATTTGGTAAAAATACACTACGTTAATTTTAAGAGATTTTTTTCCGAGATTAATTCACCAGTTCGAAGTAATTTTTGGGGGATTTTTCAGACAAGGAACTAGTGAAACATGTTTCTATACGAGAAAACTGGTGAAATTGTTGTCTTACTTAAAAAAGTTGAAAATGCTAAATCAGTTCTAACCCTAAATGAGATAGAACAGATATTTTAACTTTGTTAAAATCTAATGATTTAGTGTTAAATAAAATTTTTTGATAGTAAAATTATTAGAGTAGAAAATATTGTTTCATAAGTTATTTTTAAAACTATTTAAATTCTTTTTCATTTGTAGTTTTTTTTTGCAAATTGTTTTTTTTTTTTTTGTCATGTTTTCATTGGATTAGAAATTAATATAAAATATGCATTGAAAAATTGCTGTTAAATCTGAAAATCAGGATTGCTCATTGGAAAGTCTAATTGGTGTAATGTTAACAGACCGGTTAAATCAGATTCAGAATGAATGCTATGCTATTCAGAATGAATGCCAGTTATAGTTTTTGAAATGAGCCATGGAATATTATTTTCGGTTAAGATTTTAATCTGTTCTGTAATAAATCGTCCATCTCACAAAATTACTTGAAATATTAATAAAAGAATTATTATTAAATAAAGAATTTCATAATAATAGTGGAAACTATGTAAAACTATGAGCTAGATTGTTCGAAAAGTCTGCTGTCACAAGATAGTTTACATTTTAATAGTAGAAGCAGTTTGAGCATCCTCCACTAGCTCCATGTTAGGGAACTCACCTAAACTGTAATAGATTGTTTATGCTAGAATTTAAAATCCAAAATAAGAGAAATTGTTTTTTGTCTAGTACTTGATGTTATTTTTCTTTCACTTACTCTCCTTAAAAATTACTAAATTGGCTTCCATAAGCTTCGCAACTGATTGACTTTTGTTACAAAACAGTTTGTTACAGAAAAATAAAGCCTTTATTTACTATCCTTTTGATTTTTTTTTTCATTTTAAAAAATCAGTAAATATATAAGGTAAAAATCATTTAGTTAGCTTATTTTTAATAACACATTTTGATGCTATTTTTATAGAAACTTTGTGTTCCATTTACATTATTTACTTAAAAAATGCAATTTTGGTTGATAGAAAGCTAAAAATGGTGACCACACCATTGAAAGAGATTTATATTTATTTCTATTTTACAAATACCAAACCACTGACATTACCAAACCACTTACAGGTCATTTTGCAACGGTCATTTCACTATTTCTCAACTATGCAATTTATATTTACTATGCATTAATTATGTGTTTTAAAATATCTTAAAAAGGAATTTTCATGAAAATTTTATATCGTCTGGTAAAACATTTTTAACTATTGTGAATTCTTTTTCTCCAAAATCTCTATGATTCACATTTCCGTAACCATAGGGAAATAGACAAAAGAAATTATCTCTTTATAAAAATTTATTTAAATTATTTTAAGATGCAAATAAGTTTCAGGAAAAATTAAGTGTTGCAATTATTTCAAAATTGGAATATATCAAGTTTCATAAGGTTAATTTACTAATTAATTGAATAAAATATCACGATTCAATTGAATTTAAACTTAACAGCTCAATTTAAATTTGCTTATTCCGTAAAGTTTAATAAATTAGTAGAAAGTATCTGCTATATCAGAATTTCATTTATTGTGTTACTAAAAAATAGATATGTTCAACATTCGTGAAACATTTTTTGTCATTTGATCAACATTCATTATGAAAATATTTTTGTTAATGCCGCGAAATGATTTATAAATAACAGTCTTCACTACGCTATTCGATAATTTTAGTATGAAGTGGTATTATTTATATTATTTCAGTTTTTGATGATGTACTTTTTTTTCTGTTTAGGAAAATGTAATAACTTTATTCTATTAATTCGCTTAGCAAGAAATATTTTTAAAACAACGTACAGTTCTCGTAAGATTATTTCTATCTTGCTCAAGATTATTTTTCTAGATATATACTAGATTCATTACATTTGATAGATCATAAGTTAGCTCTTAAATTTAAACTTTAAATGGTTATTATAATCCATTTGTAAAGTAAAGAGTAAATTATTAAAAACGTAAAATTTTAATTAGCATTAAAATCACAGAAGGCAAATGAAGAATACAATTTTAAAAACGAATATTTAATGAAAGTATATGAGTTCATCTGGATGGATTAATATAGGAATTAAAAGATTTAAAACTTTTTTATCGTAAAAAATAAATTAAACTGAAATTTTTAAGACTTTGAAACTATAAGTGTTAAAGTTCAGCATGATATCAATAATACAATATGTTTCAAATGAAAACTTAAAAATAATGAGTAGGCAAGATTTTAGAGCTTAAAATTAAATTATAATTTTTAAAACAGCTATCTTTCATACATTTTACATGAATAATTTCGGCAAAAATTTTCCATTTTTACAAATTTTCCATCCCAGTTTTATTTTAAGTATTTTCTGTCTTTAAATGGTCTATTTATCTAATGATCATCTATATGGGTGAGTTGACAAATTTATACTCATATCGAATCTTTTGCCAGAGTAGAGGTAAGTATCGTCCACTCATTTGAAATACATTCATGACATTCTACTTTTATAACATTCTACATTTCATTCCACAACATTCTTATAGCTTCTTACAACATTTAGGAAATAATTTTTTTAATGTACAGAAGTGTTGTTCAGACCTTTGAACTCAAAGTTGTTGTATTGTTGACTCAAGTATTGTTGACTCAAAGAAAATATTCGTTATGCATTGTATATAAATATTTTTGTTAAAAAATTCTCTTTGCAAATTTTTATATAGACAGTTTTCACAATCTGCAAGTACTGCATTAATCAAAAGAAGATGCCTAAATAGTTATATGGGGGAGAGAGTGACTTTATATTAATGTTCACTCAACTTCCACATTGGGAAAATAAATTATGATCAAAACTACCAAAATATGGTGAAATTTACGGTGTTTCTGACTTTACGGTGTTTATGACTTTTAACGAAGTGCATTGGTAATGATTTTGGTGAAATAAACAATAAAATATGCTTTTGTAATGTGTGATAAAACTTGATAATTTTATCAGGACACCTTAGAGCATAGCATAAAAACCATTTATTCGGTTAAATTTACTTTTTAGTTTGGTATTTGTAACTAAATGCGTGATATTAAGAACTATAATTTTGAAAACAAGAATTTCTGGTAAATTGTAAACATATAAATGCACCGAAATATACCAAATAAATGTTTTAAAAATGTATATTTTGGCATTTTACTGTATATTTTTGCAGTGCATTTTTTACCGTATATTTTTTAAAACCTAGATGCAAATCCACCAAACTCATTCTGATTAAAAATGGTCTAAGGGACTATCTGAGAATGCGGCATGTCATTACATTTTCCTACGCTTGAGGTATATATTATCCAGTCAAAAGGAACTTTCGATAAAATTCCTCAAAACTCTAGTACCTTTTTGCGGAATTTAATTTTAAGAAAGATTTCAATGCACAAAAGTATTGCTCAAAAATTAGAAAAAAAAAAATTTTTTTTTAAATAAATTTGATGTAAACTATTTCGGCAGAAATTCTCTACGTATAATCTTACTTTTTGGTCCACCCATTTTAATATCATACGCTTTAAATCTTGAAGAGCTACATAAATCTATAGGACAAAAGATAGATTAATAAATAGCTATGGATGAGTTGATACTTACATCCACTCTAATTCCAGGTAGAGGCAAAAATTGTCCAGGTGGCCAGTCATTGGGAACATAGCGATAAAATTCCACATCATTCTTATACCATTTTACGGAATAGAGCTGCTCATCATCTAATTCATAACTGCATGTTAGTTCAACAGACTCTCCTAATATGGTCGGTGAAGGAACATCAAGCATAACGATCCGAAAAGCTTTCGTAACAACCAAGGCTGGAAGAGAACGAATTCTTGGATTAATAAATATGTTGCGTAAAGTTATTTGAATTTGAAGATTTGTTCCGTTACATTTTGCAAACTTATTAAACTATGCAATGCGTAATATATTTAAAAAGCATGCTCCACTGCAAATTAATATTTCATCCTAGACATTGAAATTTTTGGTAGTTTAAAAATAAACCAAACATAATCTGTCTGGAAATTTTGAGATGACTTTTTAATTTATGTAATGTTGAATACATAGAATATATAAGCATTGACTTAAAGATAAAAGAAAGTTACCATCAAATTTAAATGAATAATCTTAACTTAAAATTTAAAATTTGTTTCTCGAGGTTTCAATTTTTATTCTAACTCTCAATTATGGTACAGACTAAAAATCAAAATCTCACAGAAATAAAATTTTCTTGTCAAGATTCAAATGAAATTTTATTTGTATTTCAGGGGCAATTTAATGTCTATTATCATCAAATAGTTTTTTTTATTTTCACGTAATGACAGCAAACTTTATTTCCTGCAATTTCACTCGTCTATTATGTATTATTACGTTTAATTATACTTTATTACAGATAAATCATATAATTATTGAATATATTATCATCATACTATTAAATATAATAAACTTTTTAAATAGGCAGATTGTTATTCACGTCTTTTAGATTGATTATAGATCGCAAGTGAGAATAGTATAATTACATAAAGAAGTACTTTATTTTTCAATCTTTTTTTGCGTATTTAGCCATATCTTAAGAACTTTTAAATCGAATTAAAAAAATTGCACTCAATTATAAGCACACCGGGCAAAAAATTAGTCACCCTTAGACAAATCTTGAAAAACATCATTTAATAGCGTGTAACACCGCCTCTGTATTTGGTTAGGAAGTGAGTCCACAAGGTTTTAAAGGCACATCGAATCCAGTATAAGCCACTCGATGAAGATTTAATCACGCAAATCCACCAAATTGCGAAGATGCTGATTTCGGCGTTTTACTCGTTGTTCCAACATGTCCCACTAATTTTCAGTGGGGCTCAAGTGAGGTGATTTTGTAGGCCAGTCGAGATATAATTGAGTGTCTGAAAGTTCATAAAACCAGTTACATATTCCTCCGGCCCGACGAACTTTGCTGCTGTCATCTTGAAAGATAGGGGTATCGACAACACACTCTTCATTAAGAAGTTGACTGAAAGGCAATGTCTAATCACCCAGAATGCTCAAATAAACATGTTGGTTCATGTTAGTGGCCACCTCAGTTAGGGGGACCAATCAATGATACGAAAAACGCCCCCAAAACATGACAGACTCACATTCGGCTTGAACCTGACCTTGCACACAGTCAGGATGAAATGCTTCATCTGCTCTTCGTTGCACTCGACGACGCACTTCCTTTGAATAAAGGCAAAAGTGTGATTTGTCAGACCATATTACATTCCATCAGTTAGCAACTGTCCACGTTCTGTGACTTCTAGCAAACTGAAGTACCTCATCATCATGTGCCTGTGTGAGCAATGGCCTCTTACGAGATGTTCGGCTCCAAATGCTTATTTAATGCAGATCCCGTCGCAATGTTATCTCACTAACATGTTGGGATAAACCTTCATTTACTAACTGGAACAATTCCTGTCGGGTTTGGAAGAGATTTCGATTGACAAGTCGTGAAACACGTCTCCGGTCCCTTTAATCCAAGATCTTTTTCCCACGACAATTCTGACTTCGTCCTCCATGACCACGTGTATTACACCACTGCTTGTAGGCACGGTGAACAGTTCGCATTGAAGCACCAACAAATCCAACAACTTCATTCACCGTATGACCATGGGCGCGGTCAAACACAATTGCCCCTTTTTACCTCTCTATCGCATCCTTTCACTTATCCATATTTACACACAATTTCCGCTTCAAATAAAAATATCTCACTGATAGCCACTTGCCTTTGATCACGTTGAAACAGTGTGCACACAGTTGAGCACGTCACTTGACCGTTGCGTCATCTAACGAAACTTAACGATTCATCTGTGCTTGCGCACTAGGATGACTAATTTTTTTTTCGGGGAGCTTAAAATTCTTTTATCCAAAGGTACGGAATTCCGAGCAAAAAATAACTTTTAGTAAATTTTATCATATTTTCCTATTTCCTTTTATAGGAATCGAAACAATTTTTAGTTGCAAAGTATACAACTTTTACATCATCTTAAAGAATACAATTTTACTTGACAAAATACAAAATGTGAGTGACATTATTCGAATAGTTCCTGAGAAATAAAATTTTAAAAAAGTCATATTTATAGTCAATTTTTATTTTGCGCATTGTACACAATTACGTTAAGTGTCTCTTAGAAATAATTTCAAAGTAAAAATAAATTAGAATTCCATTAGATTATGCATAATTCTTTTTAAAAAACCAAGTCATATCCAATAATGAAAAAGAAATCTAAGAATAAACTAATTGAACGGTTCAACTTATTTGCACATTTTATATCATAGAATATATGCTGTATTTTACCAAAATCTTGTAAAATAGTTTGGAACTTGGACTTAGCCAATCATGAAATGAATTACTGATTAGATGATTATTAAGTCAATTATTGGATGAGATTTCATATCTAGTTAAACTGAAAGCCGGGAATAGGTTGAATAGAAGTTTTGTCGCTGATAAGAAGGAATGGAATAGTTAGTTGTGTAATATAATTTGGACGTAGAGGGTACAAAATTATCCCAAAGCGTATATAACAATGGTGGACATCACGAAGAAACAATAGATCATGGCATGCGTGTCTTTTCCTGCTTAGCCAATACTTCTCTACAACTATGCGGCCAAAACTTGTGCCATATTTCGCTCAACACTTGACTTAGATGCTCGGTTGCAAGGTAAACTGTCTCATCGAATAATACTTAGCAATTTACTGCACAATGAGCACTTTATCACTACGACTATCGAAGTTCTAAAGATACATACATAATATGATGCTTCAGAGACACGCTGAATAAAGTCCTAGTTATTAATGCAAAAATCTAACGATACGTAAAATATCTGAACCATTTCCAAATTATGAATTAATTTTAATATTTATTTCAGTACATAAAAATAAGTTTATTAGCTCACATAACATTATTTAAAACCTTGTTCTTTAAACTTGCTGGTCAAAAATACCCAGTGGTCATAATTACCCCTCTTGAATCTGCATATTAACAATATAATTATAGATAAACTAAGTTAACAACTAGTTTCCATAATATGATGAAAGTATTCTATTTATAGATTATAATATTTTTGTCTTTTGTATTTCATATATCCTGTTTACCAACAGTACTGAACTTTGGGTGGTGACTTTGTGTCAATTTTTGGTTATGGGTCGATCAATAAAGAGGGCAGTCATAATGTATATGAGGGCAATTGATGATGAGTAATGTTTGTATTGACGTCTAAATACCAGTAGAAAAGGTTAAAATTATAAATAAGATTAAAATAAAAGAGCTCGATCTAATGCTGATACAAGAACTAATGCATAATGTATTGTTGGAAAATTCTCGGAAAAATGGTTAAATAACAATTTATTTAATTGTTATTTTACCATATTCAAGCAAAACAGCCAAATAGCCGCAAATAAAATGGTATTCAAACTGTTAACTGTGAGAAAAACCGTTTATTAACTGTTTTCCCCTAATGCCGTTAAGCAACCAGAATTTCAATTAATTTGCTCAATGTTGAATATGAAGCTTAATTTTAAGTAAAATCGCTGTAATAATTAACAATAATGCAATAATATAAGTCGTAATTCTAATATAATTCATAATTCTAATATAATTCTTAATTCCAATGTAATTCAAGGTAATAAACTAGGTAGTAACTCACACGGAGAAAGACATTGTAGTGAAATTACCGTACTGTATGGTATAATTACATTTCTGATTAAAAAAAACAACAACTTAATTCTGGTTAAAAAATAAATATATACGATATTTAAATCATTAATTTGATAATGCTTCTGTTGATAATATTTTACCAGAAATTCTGGTTTTCGAAATTATAGCTCTTATTACCACACATTTAGTAAAAAATTAAAATTGAAAAGTAAATTTAACCGAATAAATGATTTTTAATGCCATGCTTTCAGGAATCATGATACACTAACCAAATTTCATCACATACTATAAAACAATGTTTTATTGTTAATATTAACAAATAAATTTCCAAAGTGAATTGGAAAAAGTTACCAAGCTTTCTGGTGTTCTCATAGAACCAGAAAAGCTGTAAATATTACCATATTCTTGTAATTTTGAAACTATTTTTCTTCATCCGTGCAAAGTTACACAACCCAATGTAAAAAGTTTTAGAAGCAGAAAAAAAAAATTTTTCTTACCATTTAAAATAAAGTTTTATATGTGCAGATGCATATTGTAAAATATTCAAAGTTCTACATTTAATTTTCAATGAGATGCCCAAAAGAACCTCAACAAAAAAAAAAACGCTCCAAAATAACCTCACTCACTTTACGTTGCGTGTACAGTACAAAAGGTTTATTGGAAACGCAAATACATAATTATATATATATATGATTGCATTTTGAGAAATATTAAATGAAAAATGCAGTTAAAAAGATTAACAACCACTCTAAATTCTAAGCTTTTGTGTAACGTTAAGACGAAATACATTTATCACGTTTTTATTTTATTGGTTCGTGAGAAATTACAATAAGCCAAAGTGAATAACGACAAAAAATTTAATACGAAAATTAAAATTTCATGAAAGGCTGGAAGTATATTTACATTTAATAGTACACAATTTATTAAAGATCAAAAACGTGGGATGAAACAATCAATAACAAATGAAAATAATAGAATAAATCGTAGTTTACGATAATCTAACAAATAGTAATAACATATTTCATCAACATGAATGACATAAAACAAAATCAATAATTCTAGAAGTAACATATGGTGTGTATATCGACCCAACTTCTTTGTTTATAGGTTGAAACGATGTTGAGATACCATCCGAAGTAATTTACTTTAGAAAATTACACTCTTGTTTCGTATTTTTACGCTAAAAAGAAGAAAAGAGAAACAAAATTTAATCGGAGAAGATAGCTTAAAAGGACAAAACTTTATTAAACACTGACGAACTTGCTCGCAATAACTTATTTTTTGACATTATTTTGTGCTGATCGAAAAGACTAGTAATGAAGAGAAAATTATGTAAAAATTGTTAGACCATTTAAATGTTTAAAGTAATCTTGTTCTGCAATTTTAAATTTTATGTGATGTAGTTAAGAAAGATATAATTAATTAAATTTGTAAAATGTAATTTTATGAAAAGTAATTAATTTGTGAATACTATTTATTATTTCCATTCGATTAAAAGGCAAATATCAAAACAGTGTATTCTGAGAATATTACCGCTAACTCCAAAGTTTGATTCAATAAATATATTTATTGATTATATCTGAGAAAAAAAATCTAATGATATGTATGATGCATTCGCTGTTTTGGTTCAAAGTAAAGTTTTTAAAGTATCAACAGTGATGATCGCTTAGTAATACAACCCTACCTTGCTGCAACGCTGTACCCCTCTTTTCTGCTTGCGATTCACGGATAACAAAATGTAATGCCCTCCATGCCACTCACTAGAGGGCATCACAACAGCCATTCTACTTTATATCATAGCAAATCATACCTAGTCAATGTCTCGTGAAATATGCAAGGATGGTTAATCTGGGTGTTCACTTTAGCTGAAAATTTTTTATCATATGTCCCCACAGTAGAAGCCTTTTAATATCTTCTTCATCAGTCTAATCAGTCTTCTAATCAGTCTTCATCGTTGCTACAAAACGATACTCTTGCTTTTGCTTGGATTTGCGATAAGAAAACGAGTGTTAATTGTATTTGTACAAAAAATATATATTAGCAGTATGTAAACGAGAAATGCGGATTAGTTCCATAAAAAAAATAATAAAGAAAAAACCTCAACAAAGACTACTTTTTCCCAACGCTTAATAAAGGAGGGCCCTTATCTTTTGGGTAGGGTTCATATATAAAGCTACAGAGTTGAACAATGATAGTCATAAAGTCAGAATTCAGTTAGTTGTTCAACATCAGTTATAAAATAAAATAAAATACTGAAACATAAGAGCTGTGGTAGCTCAGGGAAGAGAGTGCTCGCCCTCCAATGAGGTGACTCAAATTCCTATCTCCTCGTCAACTGGCTATAAGAATGTTGTTTGTAACTCGCACATACCACAATGCTGACATGGATTATTTTATAAAATAAATCGTTTGTTAAAACAAAAAAAGATTATTTTTCGGGGAAATAAACGGTTTTATGGCTTTATACTGTTTCACACACACACACACATATATATATATATATCTATCTATCTATCTATCTATCTATCTATCTATCTATCTATCTATNATATATATATATACACTCATGGACAAAAAATTTAGCGCACCAAGAAGGAGTCGTCAAAATGAAATTTTACATGCGTAATAACTACTTTGATATAAGTAAATTATTAGAAAATCAAAGAAAAACAATAATCTTTGATTTTTTAATCATTTACTTACATCAAAGTAGTCATTACGTATGTACAATTTCATTTCATTTTGACGACTCCTTCTTGGTGCGCTAATTTTTTTGTCCATGAGTGTATATATATATGTGTGTGTGTACTTTTAGTTTCTAATGTATATATTATCAAACCAGTATCCAAAACTCTGAACTTAAAATGATTTACCGCTTTTTAAACACAATAATAACTTAGTATTAATAACAACTTTCTCGCATCAAGTCAAGAAAGCCATAAATAAAATGCCTGCATTTAATGACAAATGAATGCTTTGTGGCATAATCCAAGATTTTCCGCTTTTCTCTTTTTCTTTCTTCATCAATTCACGCCTACAGGCATTTCTTACACGGAAGGAATTAATTTACGACCTACACCTAGATGACATTATCTTGCCAGATCAAGTGGGCAACGCTTCTCTGGACCAGAAACTTAATTTCTTTGTTTAGAGCTTATTAGGGCTAGCGCTGCAATTACACTGACAACTAATGTAATGCTGGCAAGAAGACGTTTACTGGGAAAGCACTCAGAGTGTCTAGGAAGTGTGTACTCTTACGCAATTTATTCGTTTAGGGTAAATAGATACTGGTGCAAAGCTGCAGTGTATGTAGAATGAGATATTTAAGGTAATAAACTTAATTCGTAGCTGTATGATTGTCACCACTGAAGGACATTTTTCGCAAAATTAACCTTAAAGTCTCTGAGCACTTTACTAATTTAATTTTACTTTATGAAATCTAATTTGCTTCCAAATTGAGTTTCTTATCTAATTATTTCCTAAATGTAGAACTTGAAAGTGGATTTCGTGAAATATTATTTCACCCATTTAAATTGTTTCGTGTGTAACAATCATTTAACCAGAAATAGATTTATAGTTCGGGGCGTTTAATAATATTATGAGAGAATAAATTTACTTACTGGTTAGATAAGTTCAAAGTCTGTAAATGTTTATTAGCAGTAATTGTTTCATTAAGAGCGAGTATATATTACCAGCATATAAGTTACGTTTGATTTTTACTATTAAAATAATTATTCTTCTATTAGAGAATCCTTCCGTGAATAAAAGAATGAGAACTGTTAATTATTTCTGCAACAATTTTTTTTAATGTTTCTAAACTTTCTAAAGTATTTTTACGGGTTTTTAATAGTTTTGCTTACATTTTGTTTTCTAAATTTATTATGCAGGAAAATTCACCTAGTTTGCAAGTTACACACATCAAATATAAAATCAAATATATACATTTGTTTGGAATATTCTTTATTACTTCTTCTTGGATTCGAAAGTTTATGATTTTCAAATGTTTAATTTTTTCCGTATATATCTTTAAGTACTATATGAGTTTTCTTTAAACTGTCTTTTAGCAACGTTGATGTAGCTTATTTATTACTTTAAGTTTCAATACCACTTACTCCCTTCTAAAAATGAATTTTGTTTCAAAATAAACGCAATAATTTTTCTCTAAATCCTTTTAGTAATTGAGAGTAATATGATTTGTGGGCATGTGATATAACATATTGCTAAACACAAAATGAAATATGCATTTTCCTGTTCTCTATAGGGAATGTCTGTTGCCGTAAGTCATTAAGGCAAAGGGTGCGATTGCTCGTGTTTTCCAGTAGCGCCATCTATGGCCAAGAGTTTGACTTCTGTCTGACCCAAACGTCACTCCAGTTTATAGGGCTAATCCATTCATTCATCTATTCTTTCATTCACGTAACGTAATTTTGACCTGAACCAAAGAATTATCAATCTCCAATTCAGTACCCTCTTTATAATTTGTTATGGGAACATTGAGGACTTTGTGACCCAAAAGATTTAACGTGCGCCAGTCACCATTTACTACGTGGGGAGTTTTCGGCTGGCTGGATTCGTCTTGTCCAGTGCCTTGCAAGCCAGACTATCCCATACCCGTTGGGGATGTATAATAGACGTATATGTTATTTTGTCCAAAAGTGTATAGTTTTTTAGTAAGTATCTCACTATCTACATATTTTCAGTTTACTTTAAAAAAAAGGAATTAGTTTTAGTTTTACTTAATAATTTACGCGTTACGTACAAATTGTTTAAATAACAGCAATTGCACATTTTGAGAAAAATCTTAAATTCGGCTCCTATTAATTTAACAATGCTAAACTATTATATATATATATATATATATACTTTATTAACTTTATATATACCACTTTAATATTATAGTGGCCTAACAGTTTTGAATTCTCATGCAGATAAATTTCATTTTTTTAAAAAAAATATTATGCATTATGGTGGTAATGGTGGCAAATTATTGACAAACGCAAGTGGAATGATTTTAAATAATCTCAATTATTACACGATTTTTTGCAATACCATTTATCGAATATGATAAATTTAGGATGATCCTTTTTAAAGATTTTGCATTGATTTTATTTTAAATAGTGTGGAATTTTCCTTTTATTCATAAGTTAATTTGAGTTTTAAAAATGAAATGGAAAGTATGTATTTTTAAATCAATAACGCAAGATACAAAATGAAAATATTTTCGTATCATTATCTATCAGGCTATAAAATTTCAATTAATATGTATGTAACTTCATTGGGATTCAAAATTTATTTGAACCACATGCTATAGATTTAATTATTCTAGATGAAACAGCTCGCGTGTTTATCAATTTTTAATTTCGAAAAGATGCTACAATTCGAGTTGGTGCTGCACTTCCTTTACCGATTTTCATTGGAAATATGTAAAGTTTAGCACCTGCAATTGGAATTTTATTCATATTGGCAACATTTTCTAGGATAAACAATCTACGCCCTAGAACATAACCGTGACAGGGTGAACTGGTGCTTGTACCTGGATCAATGGACGCGGTATCAGAACCTACTCCTTTGATACTTCTATTCTCCGTCAACCACTTACAAGCTTCTGCTGAGAATCNTTCCGTATATATATATAATATATAACCTACTATATATTAAAAATTTCTATAATACTTCGTGTTTTTTATTTTGCGTTATGACCTCTAAAGCACAATGTAACAATTATGTAAGATGTGTACGCAATATGCACGATATGTCTAACAACTGCAAGAAGACTCTAAGATACACTTCTGATTTTCTTTTAAATTACGAATTCAACGAATAAAAAAATATCTCTAAATTACATGTCTTTATGTTGTAGCTATAATTCCCATCATTCACCTAGAAAATTGAGCAATTTTAAATATATGTGATTATTGAGCAATAATATTTGTGAAAATTGAGCAATTTTAAATATATATAATGTAACATTTTTTTTGTTACTAAGCCTCTCCATTACGAAAGTACTGCAAATATTTTTAGTATTCGCAATTGTCTTATTTGTATCTAAATATTAGAGGTCATATAAATATATATATATATATATATTATTTGTTTACTTAACAATCATAAATTAGTTTACCCATACAGAAATATAATTCCTTAATTTATACATTGATGCGTTATAGTTTCTGATCGTATTTTTTGTATTTATTTACATTTATTTCTTTAATATTTTTATTTCATCACGAAAAATGAACGGATTTATTTGATCAAACGTTATTTGAAGAGGAAATAAAGAAAGCTCTTAGAGCGATGAATATTTTGAAAGAAGTATTTCATTATATCTTTTCGTCCTTAATTACTGACATTTTTATTGTTTTACATATTTTCATTGCATTGCCAGAAACAAATTTATTTATTTGATCAAACGTCATTTGAAGAGGAAATAAAGAAAGCTTTCACAACAATGAATATTTTGAAAGAAGTCTTCGAATACCTTTTTTCTTCTTTAACTATTTACTCTCTTATTTGATTTATATTATTATTTCATTGCAAAAAATAAACGGATTTGTTTGAAGAGGAAGTAAGGAAAGCTTTAGCAACGATGGATCTTTTGAAAGGAGTATTTCTTTATATCTTTTCTTCTTTAATTATTTACTTTTAATAGTTAATTTAATTTAATTTTTATTACATTTTAATTATTTTATACTTTAATTTTAATTATTTTCATTTTAATTATTTTTATTTAATTTAATTTTTTTTATATTTTTATTCCCAAGCAATAAACGGATTTATTTGATCAAATATTTTCGAATAATTTGATTGAAGAGGAAATAAAGAAAGCTATTACAGCGATTGATATTTTTAAAGAAGTATTTCATCATGTCTTTTCATTATGTCTCTTCATTATTGATTGTGTGTTTTTTTATCATAAAAAATTAAACATATTTATTCAAATATTATTTGAAGAGGAAATTAAGAAAGCTTTAGCAGCGATGGATATTTTGAAAGAAGGTTTTCATTTTATCTTTTCTTCTTTAATTATTTACTTTAGGCCAATTATATAAATGTGGTAAAGCCATTGAGGAACGTAATTCATTCTTTTTTTCATCTACAGAATATAATTTTAGGAATGTTTTTTTTTATCCGGGAGGAAAAACAAATGAAGTGAACTTGTTATTTTGAGTCGGGAAGTAAGAGCATCCACCGTCTCGAAATGATCGACTGAATCGAAACATTTTGTAAAAACACACAAAGGCTTCTGGAAAATGAAATAATGAAATACAATAATTTATAATGTAGAGCTTTAATTTTTAAAGAAAACTTTTATTTTGTAAAATAAACTTTAAATTTTAAGAATAACTTCAAATTAAATATCAAACAATTTTAATTGCATTTTTTAATATATGGGAGAGCTGTTGGAAATGAGGACAGAAAAAAAAGAAGTCTTATTGTTGTTTACAAAATTTTTGGAACAAAATTTTGTAATAATTTGTGATTTCATTTACATTTAAACCTTTCGACATAGAATTACCATTTCAGAAGAAAAAAAATTCTGCAGTTTGCAAATTTTATACTTTTATTTCATTGCAAAAATTAAACGGATTTATTTAATCAAAGTTTATATGAAGGGGAAATGGAGAAAGCTTTTACAGCGATGATTATTTTGGAGAGAAGTATTTCATTATATCTTTTCTTCTTTAATTATTTACTTTAGGCGATTTATATAAATGTGGTAAAGCCATTGAGGAATGTAATTCATTCTTTTATTCATCTATAAGTTATAATTTTAGGAATGGGTTTTATTTATTTGGAAAGAAAGACAAATGAAGTGCACGTGTTATTTTGAGTAGGGAATTAAGTATATCCGTAGTCTCGAAATGATCGACCGAATCGGAACATTTTGCCAAAACACGTAAAGGTTTCTGAAAAGTGAAATGCTATAATAAAAAATGTGCCGGCCAATTAGAGGTCCACAAGATAGTACTAACGTGAGCGTCGATTTTTCCCCCCTAATGGGCGTTGTGATTGATGCCAACCAATGCTATACATCACCTATGCCATCATATCCTGCCATAAACCTCCTGCACATGAATCATTGTGGTTTGGAATTGGGCCAATGAGAATTTTTTGTTTCGCTCAACCAAACCTTGCCCGGTTAGACTTCTGGCCCTGTATTATTCATGGTCTAGCTAGCTTCGCCTATTCCATGTCACGTAGACGATCGATTTTCCTTTACTTTCCCCTTTTATTATTATTTTTTATTATCATACATACACCTACCAGAATTACCCCCCAAGAAGGAGATTCCGAAGTCATATTTAGGCTATTAAAGTATAGTTTGAATTCGTCCTCGAAACAGATTCTAGTCATGTACGTGTTAATGGATCGGAAATCACAATGGCTTTCCACGATTGAGAAAACCAAGCTTTATGACCGACTCCATATTTGGAATTAACTTTAAGTCTAATTGTTCTAGATCGATAGACAAGAATAATTTTTCCTGATTCCTAAGAGTAATTGAGAATAAATACAGTCAACTTTTCACACAGAAAGGGTGTATCAAAATGTGGCTTAACATGGTGTTTTGCATATAAGTAATAAATACGATGCATACATTTAAAGGGTGTGGCTCTTATGCTGACAATGCGTGTCGTTGTTTCTTTTGATGGCTTTTATTTCTTTAACGTTCCCACTTATAGTGTGAAAACAATACTCGAGTGTACTTAAGAAAAATAATCATTTTTCATTTCTAATCATTTGGGGTCTTTTATTTGCTTAGGATTATTTTGTTTTGGAAAAACTAAAAGGTGCCTTTTACATTTGCATTTGAATGTCTTGATAATTTGTTAATATGAATATGATGTTTAAAGTATTTAATGAGTTTTCTTACGTGATTGTTTCTGATTAAGGACAACAATATGAAACTTTATTTTTTTTAAAGTACAAGCATCAAACACACCATCATTTTCAATCTCAAATATATTTATAAATATTTATGTAGACTTTTTGCGACGTTTACACAGATAAATAAAACTACGTGTTTCGGCAGCAACAAATTCTCCGTCATCAGGCAAAATACAATAAGAGAAAAATAGACAGTTGACGCCCTAAGTTCAGGAGGAAGGAGGGGGAGTGAATCATTTCATCGTAATTTTCATTAAAGAAATAAAGCGCGTTTTTTTCAAACGCGTATTCTTTTTCCTTGAATGCTGCCTTAAAAGGTGTTAATTAATACACACCAGTTTGATTCTTCAACAAATAAATATAACTAACACAATACAGTCACACTAATGTTTAATGACAACGGAGGTAATAGTTTAAGAACTCGGAGAAAACTTAGTACTTTTCAATTATATTTTCTGAAGATTATCGAAATATATGGGTTTTCGAAATGTATGGGATTAAGAATTTAATAATAAAATTTCAATTTTCAAAATGGTAGATCCGAAATGACGGCGTTTAAGTGACAGAAATTGAATGTCTAATTGATCATAAATATTGCTCCAAAAAGTTATATTTTTATTGTTATTTAGTACATTTAAGGTTGTTATGTAATAATTACACACATTTTAATCTAAATTTATATTTATTTTATCTAAATTTATTATTTTTCGGATGGATAAAATTTAGAATTTAAGAACGCAAAAGCTAGAAGCGCTTAGAACTGCGCCAAACCCGCTAAACTGAAATGGCGTAACAGAGCGAAAGTGTTATGCTACTAAATCTGATAAAATGAAAAAAAGAGAAGTGAAAAAATTTCTGGAAGGTTAAAAAAAATCTTCAAATGACGAGGAAAAAAAAGTAATTAAATTAAATCTGCATCAATAAAGAATAGTTCTAAATAAAATTATTATTTTATTAAATTATCATATTTATTGGAATACGCAAAAACTAAATTTAAAAAAATAAATGCTTTACATATTCCAATAATTTTAAATATTTTTATAACTAAGAAATCTTTCACTATAAGATCGATTTTTAACATTTTTTTATTAACTATTACCCAGTTGAGAAGTATGTGGATCAATACTGGGTATTAATCCCTTGAATTAATCTTCAATGTTATCTAAAATATTTTCTTGAAGGAATTCAAATTTAGATTCCACTTCAAATATCTAAATGCCGAACAAGGCCTACCTTGCTTTTAGAACATTATTCACATAATAACTAAATATGTTTTATAATCACAAAATATCACATACTCTTCTAATTGATTATTACCACTGACAGACAATGAATTGATGTCTTTTATTCAAATCTGTTACTTTTTATTTTTGAAAACGTTGCTTTATGAGTGATGTTTTTATGAGTATTTAGAATTTCGAAGAACTAGTAAAAATTAATTATATTTACTTTGAATCTTTTTTATTTTCAATTAAAATATTTAAAAAAATCAAATTTATTGTTTTTAAAAATTGCTTATTCTGAAACTAGTCTGAAATTACTTAACCTAAATTTTAATATATTCGTTAATAAATATCAATAAGGCGATTTTGAGCAACTATGTTTGACTTTCAGTAGTTTTGCATAGGTCTTATTTCAGTTTTCTTAGAAAGAACGAGGGAAACTAGGGAAAACTGCTTTTGACAAATCGCAATAAATTTGTAAAATTTTATAAAATATTCCCTGTTACTTAAGAGCTTAAAACTACCGTATTATACTAATTAGTTATAGGGTTAACGCAAGCTTCTAAAAACATGAAAAATTAATAACAATAATGAGAGTAAAATTATTTCTGAAGCAACACCTGCTAGATATGTATTACAAGAAGTCACATTCCAGATTCAGAAAACCTCTAATTTCTCTGTATGGATAATACAATAATAACAATTAGAATATTATGTTATTGAATAATTTTATGTTATTTTTCATAGTATTGTTGACTAAAAAAATTATTGACTAAATGATTAATCCTTGTGAGCGATTTAGTTTATTTGGGTTTCGATCAACTTTTCTTAAAATCCGATCATTGAGCTTTGTCACTGACGAGTATGAGAAAGTAGTATGTTGTCTTTCGTTTCTTAACTTAGCATTTTATTAGTTTCAAATATTTTCACTATCAATTTTACAAAGGCCTTACCCATTTTCAATGTCCACTGTGCCCCTTAGTTTTGATCTAATGTTTAGGTTAACATTTGTTTTTATTCCTCTATTTTTTTCCCTTTTTGCGATAGATTTGATTTTGCTCATTTTTTTCTATTAAAATCCTGGATTTTCGGATATAAAAGAAAAAAATTCTCTTTCTATCTTCTCCCATGGGGAGTATTGGAATTGCAATTGAATTTTAGCTTTTGTATTGCGTGATAGCTATTTGAATTTTTTTTTATCGTTACTTCTTTACACTTCGAAAAAAGTATGGTCAAAACTACCAGGGTATGATAAAATGTACCGTATTTCTGGATCTATGGGAACACCAGAAAAAACGGTAATTCTTACCGCAGCGCTTTGGTAATTATTTTAGTAAAATTAACCGTAAAATATGATATTATAATATGTGTTGATATTTGATCAATTTGGTAAAATTTGGTAATTTTATCATGGTATCTTAAAGCATGGCATTAAAACCATTTTGCATTTCAGTTTCGTATTTTTGATAAAATGCTTGGCAATGAGTACTATAATTATAAAAATAAAATTTCCTGTAAACTGCTACCATAAGAACGGAAACATTACCAAATTAATGGTTTAAATACTGAATATTTATAAGCCAGAATTATTGTATCTTTTACCAAAGAATGTCATTACCATACAGTATGGTAATTTTACCAGAATTGTTTCCGCTGTGTTTCTTCATGTGTATGGTTCCTATGGCCTGAGCCGTTTACGCAACGTCTTATGAACTTTCAGTTTATAATGATTTGTATTCCTAACAAGTAGAAATTTAGCTACATTGCCCCATTGCATTTACGACACAAGCGCACAGTTTAACTTTCCCACTGTAATTTTATTAAAAAACTAATTGATCTTCTGATATATACTGTACATAAACTCTCGTTCGTGGAATGTTCTAGATTGGTTTAAATGTGACCTAATATCATTCGCTAGATAGAGAAAAAAAAGATCACAAAACCTCTGAAATTTGGCACGATTGGAAAAGTTATTGTGATCCGGAGCAATAAATATTACCAGTCGGCAATTTCTGAAAGTGATTACAGTTCTTTTTCTTTTTAAATTTAAGATAAGCTCTTTATTAAAAATGTGGAATGTATTTTTTTGCACAAAATTTCAACAAGAGTTAAACAAAATTACAAGTCTTACAAATTTTAAAAAATATATCCTTAATAAGCAACCAAACTGATTATAAAATATTCTTATACATTAAGCGTTGTCTTTGGGAAAATAGCTCAAGAAGTTGCTTCAGAATTAAAACTAAAGCTTCTGCGTAATTCTCAGAATTTCATAATTATATAATTTTTCGGCAAAGTGGATCAAAGTAGCTAACGCTTCACATTTTCGAAACCAAGACATTTCATCGGCACCGTGGTAAGCATTGAGTACTAGCCTCTTTTACTAACCAGGCATGCTAGTACCCATGGATCTGAAGCTAAGTTGGCCTGAAGACACGATTTGAACCCCTGTCTAGAACAATAACAGTTCAGTGCTTTAACCACTACGCCTTCGCTAATTGAGGAATCCAAGAAAATATCAAGACCGGTGTTTGTAATATTCCTTTATGCACATGAAGTAACTTTTAGCGAAGATAAAATTTAGCAAAGTTGCAAAAAAGCAAATATGTTCTTTATTTCAAAATTTTATAAAATTAGATGAATAAATTAGAAATTAAGGTAAATAAACAAATCGAAGTTTTTAGTTAGGGGAAGTTTGATTTTAATAAAATATTATTGCAAATTATGAGGATAAATATTATGATTTTTAAGGCAAAAACAAAAGAGCAATGAATAGCATTCTTTGATATTTATTCATATTAGTTCAAACATAGGTTCATTTTTAAATCTATATTTTCGAAATTATTTTTATTTATGTCATGCTTTTTAACCATATTTTATGCCTTGCACACCATATTTTATTCATTATTGCCTGAAAATAAAACACAAACAAAGTTTTACTTTAGCAGAGTAAAAGGTAAATCACAAATATCGAAATCGGAAGGACGAAAAAAAAGTTCCTCGCAGAAATTTTAATTTAATTTTCATCACGCTTTAGAATCTATATTGTACGAAATAAAAATGTTAAATATTACCTTCCACGTACGTGATCTTTGCGCAAAATTGAACTATGAATCATATAAAATAGCGTTTAAATTGAAGATTTAAAATGATATATGAGTAATACACTAGGCTGAATATTTCTTTGGAATGTAAAGTGTAACTGAATTCGTTGTAACCAAAATGTTAGTTTAAATTCAAAAAAAGTGTTTTAAAAATAGTAGATTAAGTAAAAAATAACATACAGAGTGAAATTGAAAAGCTGCATGTATCAATGAAAATATTTTGCTGCATTATTATTATTGATAAATATTTATAGATGAAGATGTTAAATTGTTTGAGGCATTTGATTTCAATATCTTTTCTTAGAAATTTTAAACTTAGACAATTTTTTGTGAGAAGCATATATATATATATATATAATTCATATAAATGTCAAAATAAATGTATTTTGACATTTATATGAAATTTCTTTATGCTAAATGCAATATGAAAAAATTAAATATATATTAATTTCGATCAGAATAATCAATGAGATAAATTTTATTGATTAATTTAGATGTTATTGAGCAGAATTTTTATTAAACGTATTTTTCATGCTTTTTTCATTATTTTGTGTGAATTTAGGTCAAAATGAGGGGAAAATATTATATTTAACATGGAAAAGTTTATGATTATGGAATACAACATAGGACACCGGCATACACTTCTGTGTGAAAGGTAAATTCTTCTTTATCTCAAATCATATCTTACAATCTTCCAAAAATGTGTTTCAAATTTTAATTTATTCATAGTTATTTTAGATCTAAGACAAACAGTTATTCATTGTCAAAATTTTTTTAATTTATAAAACCAATTATGATAATTTTTTTAATATGAATGAAAAAATATTCCAGCCACTTTTTCTTATTTAATACTTAAAAACAAATGTAATTAATAAAATTTAACGGATTTTTTTAGTAATTGTTTGACTGATTTTTTTTATAATTAAAAAATACTGAAACATATTTTACCTGTAATTAGAGTGTCAGTAAAAACGTACAAAAGGGAAGCCGGCTTCCCATCTGCGTCAAAAGGTTAAAGAAAGGATTGAACAGATAAAAAATTAATTCCATCAATTCAATTCATTTCAGTTGTTTAATTTCAATTGAAACAATTCTTTTTCAGAAAATATATTTTTGTTATTTTCCGAATGATATATGGGAGACTGTCTTAAGCCATAAAATACTTTTCATTGACTTCATATCTTTCTAAAGATACTATACACTGTGATTTTTAGTTATAACTAAAATTCGTTTTTTTCAGTTTATCTTAAAAATGTTACTTCTTTTCTTCTGAATAGTAAAAGCTTCAAAAATTATGTAAATTATAAAATGTTTACTTTGTTTAAAAGCAGAATTTTATGTGAAGATTAAATGGACATTTAAAAATTATCTTAAAGCTTTGCACTGCAAAAAAATTTGATTATTGCTGTCTTTTTTTAATAAGTATTTTTAATCTGTCTGTCCTTAAAATTGAAACTTGCACTTTTCAAAATTATAAATATTTTTCAAATATGACAGTAAAAAAAATGTGTGTCTATTTTATAAAAAAAATATCACCTGATATGAATTTTACAATGAGCATCAGAATTTGGTTGGCATATTTTTTCTATTTTTTGTGATTAATATTTTTTTTAAATTAATTAAAAATTTGTATCTTTTCATTTGCTTCTATGTTATAAATATTTCTTAACAAAAATATGAGTGCTTATTTTGGTGAAAGTGTAACATAATGTATAATAATGTCACGGGTTATGATAGTTTGCACCTCTGAACCTTAAGTTTTAGAGTAAAATGTTTTTTTACCTGTGTTCATTTTTAGAATAGTATCTTACACTGACTAGAGTTTCTGAGATTTGTCTGATACTCTTTTTTATCACTTTTAATATTAGAGTCTTAACCTGCAAAGGATATTTAATTACAAATGTTTTTTTTGAGAAACAATTTTCTTTTATGTAAAAATTGTAAAAAAATAAAGTTTTTTATGAACTTACGAATAAAAACTGATATATTAATGTCTTAAGATAAAAACTTAAGTATTTGGTAAATAAGATTAATGATTGCTTTAGAAATTACCAACTATAGTTTTGAAGTAAAATCTTTAAGCAATTTAATTATTAGAAGCAATAAGATTTTATATCATTAACGCTTCAGATCGAAAGCTATAATAATTTTATTGTTATAAAGTTCATGATGAAAAATAAAAATCAAAAATAAAAGCCTTATTACAACTTTTAGTCTAACCTATTTATAAAATATTAAGTATAAATTTTCAAACTAAAATAAAAAAAAATCTTTGGAAAGGCTAACGGTAATATATTATGATAATACATGTGTGATATGATTCTAAATTATGATAAAACGTGACATATGATGCTATATTATGATAATACACGTGACATGTGATACTATAATATGATAATACACGTGATATATGACATGATATTATGGCAATACACGTGACATATGATACTATATTTCAGTAATACGTGTGATATATGATACTATGCTGTGATACTATATAATGATATTATTTATGGCATTTGATAATATGCTATAATAGAATTATATCACACATAACGCTATATGGTACCATTAGTGTAGTACTATTGATTATTCCACGTGTATATGCATACAGTATATAATAATAATTTCAATAAGATTTATAAATGATGAAGTAAACAATTTAACTCAATAATACTTTCTAATGGAATTGAGAAAAAAATAATTTTGTTACTCATAAACACATATTAGGATTATTTCTCTTGCCGGCTGAGTTATTATCCAATATTTCGTACTCACAAATTCCTTATCCTTTATAGAAAATTAATAAACCAAGAATATCTGCTAAAAGTTTTTTGGCGTGCGAAAAACTATCCGCTTCCGTGGATGCTCGCGCTTGTGGAAGATTTTTTCTCATCTTTTTACCTTCGTCTAATCTCCGTTAAAGCGTATCTCTTTCGTATTTTCTCCATCCCTGTTGACCAATATTGAGACCTTTTTGCTCTTTTTACAACGCCAAAGTGTACGTTCTTTTTTCTAATCTTAACTTATTTTGACGCTTTCTTTTATCCTTGATTCAATCGAGTTTTATTCTTTTTAAGGAACTTCTTTTCTCGTTTCTAAGCACATTAGCCAAAAATAATTTGCTTTCTTTATTTGAAGCTATTTTTTATCCATCGAAGAGAATGGTTTTTTATTATTTTTAATGCATGTACTTACATGTATTAAAAATGTTAAAGAGCTTAAGGAAGAAAACGGGTATAAAGTGTCACATAATGTGCAAAATAACTGTTTTCATGTTTTAAAGGAGTCTACTAAGGATATTAGTGGGTAATTAGAGATTACGATATCAATGAAATTTCACTGTTCTTTATCAAAGATTAATTTGTCACATTAGATTACGATATATATCATTAAGTAACATCTTCAGTTTAACTAAGTAACTTTAAAAAAAATATGCTATTTTAAAGTTTGTATCAGTTCCAAAATTTTGTAACAAAGCTAGTAAAACTTCAAAATGAAAATAAATATAGGAATGAGTTGTTGGAAGTGATGATCAAAAAATGTATTAAAATCTTGGAAAACGTACTAAAATAATTAGTTCTTTCAGGAATCTGCAACTACTGAATGATTTTATTATTTGTTTACCATAAATATCATGACAGATTTCTGATTAAATAAAATACGTAAACAATTTAGTCAGAGGAAAACTAAACTAAAAATTTATTCATTAAACATAAGTATAAAAAATGAAATGATATGCAGAGAATAAATCCGAATCGTAGGTAATATCAAGTTCAGAGAAAGATTTCATGGTAATCGATGGTGCTTTTCATAATTATTCTCGGATTGACTAGTTCTTGTCTGGTGAGTTTTTAGTGAATCAAAAACATTTTAATAGTCAAAATAAATTAGTACCTTGAAATATGATGAAAGTTAATATCTCCCATAGTGTCATGATGATAGAAATATAAGTCATGTGGAAGGCGGATATTTCCATCTGTGGTGGGGAATTATCGACATTAGCCTCTGAGGCTTCATAACTAAGCCAACATCCAGTTGGACATGGCCACAACTGGAGCTATTAGCTCACAATTCACCAATTCTCTTTCTTTCTCCTGAAATAGAAAAGTATTTTATTTCTAATTAATTAGATATTTTATATTCAAGCAATGGTATAAGAAGTTTTTAAACATACATAATTTAATTAATATTACCTTTTAATAATATTACCTTTACCGAAAAAATTCCTCTTCAGTTATTAATTACTTATATGATCAAAATAATAAGGCAACCAAGTTCATTTAATTATTATTTTCCATTCACTTTTGCATATTTTTTCAAAAATATCATTTTCTTTTCAATAACATATTCAATAAAAATGGAATATTTACTATTGTTTTTACAGCATCAGTAATCAAAATTTTCTGTCTGCCATTTTGGCCGGTAACCAAAATATAATGGATCATGAAATAAATAAATATCAGTACTTTTTAGATTATAATGGATGTCTAGGAATATGAATAATATCCATTGCATTATTTACTCAACAAACTTTAAAATAAAATTTCTAATATTTTTTTTATATAGTAGGTTTTCTTTTCGGTATTTCTTTTAAATATACTCCGAATATCACTAAAATTTACAATTCCCAAAAATATTTAGATTCGTAAAAATACTGAAAAACTGTACTACGTTTTATCGTCATCAAAAATAATTAAATGTAAACAAGATTTTCTTTATCCAGTGATACGAATCCTGCAGTTTATTTTTTTTTCAATACAGTGCTATTCAGTGCAGTGGTTACAATCTTGATGCAGCGGTATGTCCTATCAAAAGGATTGAGAATTAAATATTCACTTAGGACCGTAAATTTCATTGTGCCTTAGCTATCACAGCTCTAGTGTCTCAGTATAAAGAAATAATATTTATGAGAAAAAATGTTTAAAAATACAGAGACCAACCTTTATAAAGATGTTTTACAACATAACTCAGCGAAACATTATATCAAAAGAAACATAATAATTAGGAATAGTATCAAGTATCAATTTGACAAAGAAATTGGAACACAATTTTAGTTATGTGATGTTCAAACTCACAAAATAATTACCGAAAAATAAGATCAAGTAACGAAAAAATTCGTAAATTGATATAAAAAGGGCAGAGTTATAATTGGGTAAGCAAAATTGCAAGGCAAAAACAAGAGTTTGAACTGACGATTTTAGTCCGATGAAAAACAGCGAAAAAACATTTCGTCAACAAAACAGCTTTAAGTCGTCAAATATACAATGAAAATCTGTAAAAAGAAAGGGAATTTTTTATAGTATATACAATATGATGTAATATATATAGCATGATGCATACATCTTGTTCAACATTTTCTTAGGAAGAATTTTTCATAAATGCATTGCAATTTATCTCATTATGTATTTAATACATGATTATTAACTAAATAAACAATTATCATCAAAAGAAAGACATGATTCCAATCAAATGACAGAAAATGATTAAGAATTTAATTATTCCACGAAAATGATTCTTTTATAGAGTTACGAAATTTTTGTTGATTGTTATGAATTAGAAAATACTTTTTGAAGAAATGTTTTTGGAATCATGTAGCACACGTGGAAGTTTAATAGAAAAAAAAAGCCTAAATGTTTTTTTTAAGATGAAAATCATTTAACAACAATAATTTCCTATTAACTAATAGAGACAACTGAGGATTAAGATTTCCAATCAATATCTGCACAGTTGTTCATTAGAAATCGTAAGTAAACCTTTTTGTTGAATTTGTTGAATTTCCTCTATATGCATGTAAAATATACTTGCACTCTACATAATAAATTACTTTCCGCTACTTTTTTGTCCAATTAACTTCTATTTTAACAAAAGATTTCAGTTTTTCATTATAATCGGTAATTTTTAGAATTCTCTATTTTACAATGATGCGTTATAGTCATAAATAGACAATTATCATTAAAAGAAAGAAATGATTCCAATCAAATAAAAATTTTGACTTGGGTAATGAGTAAATGGAAATTTTTTTTAAAATGTGCATTAAAGTGAAGATCTCCAATTGCTTTTAAGACTATGAAATTTCTATTTTGCTAAAAGTAGTTTTGAAATTTTGCATTACTTAGCATATGTTGTTATATAATTTGTTTAAAGTCTCATATAAGAATAAAATATGAAGTCGCAAAATTTCACTTCAAAATAATATATGAAATTATTTCTTCGAAATTTCGAAAAAAATAGAAATAAAAATTGTGCAAAATTGTTTTCTAATTTCAACACTTGAACTTTAGTTGTTGGATTCGAATTAAGGAAATCCACAATAAAATCTATTAAAAAAAACACATTATTATGCGTTGTGAAAAGCTTTGTAGCTAACTGATTGAAAAAAAGGAATTAATGCATAGATTTCCTATCAAATTTTAGCACAATGTAGCAGGAATCTTATTTAATGAAGAAATATGAAACAATAAGGACTTATGTTACACTTTTAAGTGGTTAAAAAAAATAATTTGCTAAAATAATTAATGTTTAAAAAAAATCTCGACTATTTTCAAAGTGTCATCAGTTATTGTTTTTATTATACTGCATAATTTGACATTTATTATAAAATAATTCCTTATTACTTAAATATTTTCATTTGAAATTACTTAGGCAATAATACATTATTATGGAAAAAATAAGCAGATTAAAACACAATTTCTTAAACAAAGATTAAAGCATTTTATAATGAGCTTGCTAACACGTTTTACATAAAACATAATCTTTAAATAAAGGATGCATTGTTTAACCTTTCGTTAATTTTTTTAACTACTTGCTTATGTAATTATTACTCATTTTTCCTTTGCTTACTCTAATTTTTCCTTTGTGCACCTTTCCGCAATAAATAATATTGAGAAAAACCAACCTGGTACGTAGAAACTCAAGTTCGGTATGAAGTTTGCAAAAATCTATAACCAACGCTTAGAGGGTTAAACCAATACCTCCTCGAAAAGAGAAGGCCTCAGCACGGGTTACCATAAACGAGAAATTTGATCCCTTAGTAGTTCAAACGTAATGGCATCTTTCGTATTTACCACCACTGCGCAACTTAGTAGCCCAAACGTAGTGACATGTTTCTTATTTTTCATCCACTGCGCAGTTTCATGTTTGTTACGTCGGACTACTAAATTGATCCTTGCTGAGGAATTCTTTCTTCTAGGAGGTATTGGTTAAACGCGCATTAAAATATATTAATTTCAAATAACATAAAATATCTTATATATTCCATAAATCTCAATTTTATTAAATATGTTAAGAGTTAATTTAACACCCTATCAAATATATATATATTTAAAACTCATATCAGCGAATTTGGAAGCTAGGCACAAACAATACTTTTTGAAAAATTGGGCATTTAAAAAATTAACCATGGACATTTTATTTAACAAAATAAGCGTGTCATTGTAATGTCAGTTACACTGATTTGCTAAATTACCAATTTAAGTGCAGAACTCACTTAAAAAACAAAGATGTGTACAAGGTTATTCAAGTTATTGTTTCATTAAGCCTAACTTCACTTTCAACTAAATAGTCATATGACTGTCAAAAGTTTGACAACCGGAAGTAAGTTAAACAGCCAAACACGAAAGGCGTGAAAACAGGCAGTCATTTAAGTTCAGCAAATTATAAAGCTGAGCTGCTTTATTACTAAAACTGGAAATTTTTGACGAAGTTAATTAGTACAAGGTTTTGAGGAAAAGTGAAACAAAAAACATTGTTTAGATAACGTGGAAGTGCTACATTTTTCATTTCCTTAAAAGCCTACCGTGCCCGATTACTTAATGGAAGGCCGAAAGTAGAGATCGTTTGAAAAGATACCATAGGCTCAATAACCGGATCAAGTACCGCTTATCTTATGTTGAGATTTTTACCCGTCACTGTTTTATGACCACTTTGTTCCATGGGGGAAGCTGTAATAAAATTTGTCCTTTATTCTCTTTTTATGTATTTAGAAATAGAGTTTTTATTAACGCTAAATTTCTACAAACAATATTTTTTGAGTAGCTAATTATAACCGTATAGCTAAGATTTTTTATAGTTATAGGTCAAATAATTAAATTTTAGCACATCATAAAAATTTAAAGTGAGAATTTTTTTTTCATGTGCTGGAACATAAACTGCTGAAAAAGGTATCTGGAATAACGCGATTAGTTCTTTATTGCAAAACATTTTTTATTTATATATTATGTTTTCTTATTGAAAAAAAATTATAATAGGATACTTCAATGTTTTGTTGTTATAAACTGTTGAGATCATCGGAAAACTTTTTTAAACATTTCTCTAAAATGTATTTTCTTTCTGCATTCTAAAATAAATGTATATATCGTGAATTTCTTTGAAACCGTAAATACAAAAGGTGATATTCGCAATGTAAAGGGGAACAAATTAATCCTCTGCTTGGCACTTTAGCTATAATGGCCTAAAATTTTGAGTAAGACACCCAACTTTATTAATTATTAAGCTGGAATTTAATGGTATATTCTTACCCCCTAGCGCACACTTTTAAAATGATATTCTATACATTTATTACCTAACTATGCGTTTAAACATTATTCACTTTATTTATATACTAATTTATTGCACCGAGAAAGCAATTCTAATAAAATTACTGTACTATATAATAATGACATTTCTTACAAAAATAGAAAGCAGTTCTGGCCAAATTATTAAAAAGTATCAGTAAAGCCAAATTATACGATATTTAAACCATTCATTTAGTATTATTTTCGTTCATACGGTAATGATTTGCTGTAAATTCTGGTTATTAAAATTATAGTTCTTATTACCGCACATTTTTTAAAAAAATACAAAACTGAAAAGTAAATTTAGTAGAACAAAAAGAAAATACAAAACTATAATGCAAATTTAACCGAATAAATGATTTTTATGCCCAGCTCTAAGGTATGGCGATAAAATTACCAACTTTTAATACATTTACCAATTTTTTTCAACTATAATAAAACCACATTTTATTGTTAATTTTACCAAAATCATTATTAAACCACTCCGATAAAAATTACCTAGCTCTTTTTTGTTTCCATAGAGCCAAAAACACGATAAATTTTACTATATTGAGGTAGTTTTGAACATATTTTTTCTCAGTGCACCTATTACATTTATTATATTTAATTTATATTGATACATTTTATTATATCATAATTTTTCTGTGTAAAATATGAGCAAAACTTTTCATTTGTAATTTCATGAGCAGGTCTATATAATACTTAGTGGTAAAATTGAATTTAAAGTCAACAGTTCAAAATGTCAGAACATCCATATGTGCAATTACTTTTATTTGCTTCGAAATAGCTAAGAAGCCATCTATTGCCTTAAATTGCAATATTTATCTCTCGAATTTGATGGTGGTACCAGATATAATTTGTTGGTTATATAAGATGGGCTGTATTAGATAGGTTTAAAAAAATTAAAGATCTTTCGCTGTTGATGTTGTAGTTCATTTACGTCGCACTAGAACTGAACAATTGCCTATTGGTGACTGTCTGGGAAACATCCCTGAGGATGATCCGAAGACATGCCATCACAATTTTGATACTGTGGCGAGTGGATGGCACCCCCGCTTCGGTAGCCCGAGGAACTGCACGTGAAGTCGAGCACTTTGCGGTCGAACAGTTGAACGAGGACCAATACCGCACACCCTCGATCCCTACTCAGACTAATCCAAGTGGTCACCCACCCGCACTCTGACCGCAGCCAGAGATGCTTGACTTCGGTGATCTGCTGTGAACCGTGTCTTAATGATCCGTCCACTGCGGGACTGAAGCTTTCTCGCATCAGCAAGCAAGTTTAGTTTAATTTTAGCGCAGTGTTTCCTTAAAATGTCTGAATAAAACTTACATTAAGAAAAGCAAAACCGATCTATCTAGATTAAAATTAATTTAGGCACGCGAAATGCCCTATTAAAATTTTTAATTTATCGAAGTTATTACGCGTTTATAAATGATTAAAAATTGACTATCAACTGAAATCTGAGCAGTTTGACAAAATAGGGTGAAATTTTAAATTATATAGAGAAAAAAAATGTTACTTTTAATAGATTATATTTCTTAACTGAATAGAGCTGGACAATATTTTGAATACATAAATTTTCAATCTAAGAGTCTATAAATAAAAATTAAGCACAATTGGCATGCGGTATGCACCGATTTCGAGCATGTAAAGTTATTTTACACTTACCGTTATACTAATAATTTGAAACTTATATTAAAAATCTAGAATTGTCCAATCGGAATTACTTAAACTTACAAAAGGAGAAAATATCTACTTATATGCTTTATACATTTTTTGTGTTATTTTAAACTATTGGGAAGTGCCCTTGTAGCATATATAGTAGAAAATTAAATTAATTTTATGTTCTAAAATAGATGGCCAAGTCACAAGCAAATTGGAGTCATTTTATGCATACGTATAGTATTTAAAACCTAATGAATAGCGATTAAATTCTTCAAATATCTAAGAAATTGACCTATTAATAATATATATTAACAAATTATGTGTGCAGTATCACGTATCTAAGAAATAGCCACTAAATATATCAAACTTCTAAGATCTTGAACTATTAACGATATGTGTAACCAAATTATGTTTGTAGTAGCATGTATCTAAAAAATTAACAAGTAAATTTTCAAATACCTAAGAATTCGGCCTATTAATAATTCATGTACTTAAATAGAAGTTATTGGCATGATATATTTTCAGGTTTTTCTAAATTAGAAAACTTATTATTACAACTCAAAGGGAGTAAAAAATTCGGCAGCCAAAACAATAAATTCACTTAATGTTTTTCTTATGAAATTTTTTCTCATGGAATTTTTTCCCTCTAGCCTCAAGAACGAAAAATAAATGGGACATCAAAAAACATTCCTTTAGATAGAACAATTGGGCAAGATAGTATCCTGCCATAAATGATGGTCTTCGACTTAACTCATCGATTGGCTGTATATGAATCAATCCGTTTTCTTCACAAAGTACGGGGTATAGAGCACTATTTGGTTCTCGATAAAATATTGGGCTTTCCATTACTGGCGGCCGTAATCTCTCATTTTTCTGTAAATTCATGGGACGCCAAGAAAGGATAACGAATCGATTCCAGGTTTGTACTTTCCCTAGGAAACCATACACTTACCAGGTGATTCACATCATCATAATGTGTGTTTGGGTTTGTCTGCTTTTCATTCCGTTAACTCTATCATTTTGCTCTCTTCATGTTTTCCCCGTGATTTGTTTATCGAATTATCTTCTCGGATAAAGTTTCGCTTTTTATTCGTTAAAATACCAATGATGAGGCTTTTGTTATCTCTTTATTTTAATGACTTAATGTTAGAAAGCAAACACGGTGAAATTAGTATTGAAATTTGTGTCGCTATTGTCAGGAGTCAGTTGATATATTTAGAAAAACCTGCAGATGTCATTTACTCGTTTTAATGATGGTGCTTTTAAATTAATTAAACTATATTAATTTGTATACATACATAGAGATTTTCAGTCCCACTAATTTCGACAAGAAAAAATATGGTCAAAACTACTGAAATATGGTAGAAGTTTTAACCTATTTCTGACTCTAAGGAAATATAGAGTTCCGTATATTTTATCGAAGAGCTTTAGTGATGATTCTGCTAAAATTAACCATAAATTACGTTTTTTAAGGTATGTAATAAAAGTTTTTAAATGTGCTGAAATTTGGTAATTCTATGATTATTTGGTTAAATTTACTTTTCAGTTTTGTATTAGTAACTAAATGTGGGGTTATCAGAGCTTCAATTTAAAAGCCAAAATTTTTGGTAAATCACTACCTAATGAACGAAATTATTACCGACTAAATAGTTTAAATATCGTATATTTAGGTTTTTATTATAGAATTACGTTTTTTGTTTTTTACTAAAAATGTCATTACCGTACTGTACGGTAATTTAAACAGAATTTTTTGCTCCGAGTATAAATCTACGTAATTGATTACTACCTTTACAATTTCATGTCATATTTATATGATAAAAATATTTATGAGTAGCTTTAGCGAGAATTTTAGTTTTGCAGAAAAAAACTGACATACAAAAAACGATTAAGACTCTGAAATTGTATGATTATTCTAACTACTAACGTTTGGAATATCTTTAATCTTAACTGGCTCTTATAAAAGTAGGAACATAAATTATACAAATTGTTCAAACTTTACAAATGGTATTTAAACATAAGCTTTTGAGTATAAAACCTGGTACTGAATGTAATTTTATCGCAACAATTTTTTAACTAGCAGATTTGAAGTACTCTTATTACTTTATGAATAAAGGAATGAAATTGAATTAACAATACAGTTTAATGATCCGAGATCTAAAGGCGTATAAACATCACTGACATAAGTTGTATAAACTATGGCAAGAGGTACTCAAGATAAAAAAATGCAAACATTGGCATGAACTATAACTTGGTACAAAAACTAAAGTGGGATAAAAACGAAGAAAACAAATTAAATACTACAAGCCATCTTGGGATCAATATACTCAACAGAAGTTAAACGAATTTATTTGAAGTTGATAAACTTTTTTTAAAGTACTTCACATCGTGAAAGTGTCTTTTTTTTAAGTAGAATGAATTACAAAGCATTACAAAGCAGGAATAAATAAAGCATATTTACAATTTTGATATATTTTCATACTTCATTATGATGAAATAACACACTTAAATGTTTATCCGAAATTGTCGCATAACAAAGCATTGTGTTCTATTTTTAAGTGACTTATTATACATTGAATGTTTTTGTAGTTTTGGATCTTCTAAGGAAATGTAATCTTAACTTTCTAATCCTAATTTTTCCTTATAAGCTTATATCATTATTTTTATCATCAAACAAAAATTTTAAAGAATCTATATTGATACATTGAGAAAAAAAGTATGGTTAAAACTTCCCTCATAAGGTAAAATTTATCACGTTTCTAGCTTTATAGAAACACCAAAAAGTTCCGAAACTTTTACCGAAGCGCTTTAATAATTTTAGTAAAATTAATAAAGATATGGTTCTATAATGTAATATGCAATTTGATAAATGTGGTAAAAATTTAGTTATCTCTTCATGATGCCTTAGAGCATGGCCTGAAAGCTATTTATTTTGTTAAATTTACTTTTTCTGTTTTTCATTTTTTACGAAATGTGTGGTATTACAAACTACAATTTTGTAAACCAGAATTTCCGACAAACAGTTACCATATGATAAGAAAAAGTTGAAACACCGTATATTTGATTTTATTAACCGAAGTTATAGTTTTGTTTTTGTTTGCTATTGCTATACAGTAAGGTAATTTTATAAATTTTTTTAACTCTGTGTACTCAATTATTTTGCTCTCAGTAATTCTAATTTTATAATACTAATTTTGATCTAGTTCTATATTCCTAATCAAAATGCTGAAGCTGTAGCCAACAAAAATATGTATCTAATATTCTTTTTTAGTAATAAAATTATTTTACTTCAAAAGAATTTGTTAAGTTGAAAGGTACGTCAATTAGTATTTTTAGCTTACTAATTTTAGCGACAAAATGGATATTTTGTAGCATCTCATAAATAAGTATTTCCTTTATTCGAGTTCTTTTATTTAATTATAAGCAATCGAATCTTAAAAACCCTGTTAGCTGCTTTAACGGAAAGTAATTATTCGCTCACTTAGATAATAATTCCCGAAACACATTTACCAGAATCCATTGCAAGACTTGAAGCCTTTCTTGATTAGTGGATCAACTGGAGGGACGCGACTGCTTTAGAGCGGGGGTGTATTGGCGAAAGACTGTTTGCTTTCTCGCAAGGGGGAGGCAGTAGATGAGATTAGCGGGTGTTTGCAGACTCTACCTGAGACAAGAAAAGGCTCTTAGAAGAGACATCAAAGGTAAAGGATAGGTCTTGTGCTTTCCATTTGCTTTCCACTTGTACAGATGTCTTAACAGCCTAGACATGAGATTTCGGCCTCTGTGGATTATTTTTTTTTTCTTGTTTTTTCTTGTCAGTACTTTTGTCGCGGGGCGTTTATTTCCATTCCAGCTTATTCTTAAGAAGTACTCTTTCTATATCATCGTTTCGTAATGAAACAATGGATTTTTATTTCCTTGATGCAGTGATTGAAGATGAATCAGGCTATTTATGTTTTTTTATGTTGACTTAGCTGATTGCCATGAGATTTTTTCGGAGATTTACTTTCTTTCGCTGTAATTGATCTAATTTCTTAGATTTCATGTTTGGTGTAATTTCGTTTCCAGAATCTATTTCGGGAAATAATTATGATTTAATTACAATCTAAGTGGCTTAGTTCCTTCTCCGTTCATTTCGAAATAATTATATAGCAATAATAACAACTTACTTCAATAAGAACAAGTAAAATATTAATCATGATATTTTATTACATAACCATCGTTGAACAGCTGACCCAAGTTTAAGTGTGCGACTACCAATGTTCTACACCATAGCCTTATAGTTTTCAACCCAATCCGGAAGACAAGGAAACTACTTAATCAAATATTGGGAGAAATTTGCATTCGTGGAAGAATTTTCCTTTTGTGGAACTAACCAACATCTGCATTACCTGGAGATAAAAACCACGGAAAACTTCTAAGGTTAGTCAGCCAGCAAAGGGACTATAACCCATGATCCATATACAACTGAGGATATTTTACATCAGCAATTGGTCGGTGCGAGCAGGATACAGAATTCGTATCGACCTGTCATCGTAGGGATTCAAACCGTAATCACCTTACAGGGAGGTGAGCGCTCTATACCCTGAGCCACCACGACTCTAACCATGACATTTTATAGTTCAGAGCATTTGTAACCACAGTTCTATTTACATATTTTGACATTTATTGTCAAAAACAAGGTAAATAAAGCATGCACGTGTGGGATCACAAATTTTGATATTTTAAATTTCTCTTTTCACATTATTAATTCATTTGATTTCGGTAACATTTCTGTCTTTTACTCTATTAAGTACTAATTTAACTGAATTTTTGAGGAGTATTCTTTAAAATATGTATTAAGGGAGGTTAGGATACCAAGTTTAAAGAAATAAGGGGAAAAAATGTGGAAATTTAATTGTAAATGCATTCAATGATGTAATTAATGATATGGAAATATTATATTTTCATAAAATTAAAATAATAAACTATATGTGATTAAAACATTAAATTTAATTGAAAAATGGGTGATAAACAGAAAATAACCTAAAGAAATTTCTTTGATTAAGTATGATTAAAATATTGCAAAGCGATGCATAATTTTTACACAATTTGTAACAACAGTGCGTAAAAAGTGCAATGAATAAAACTTATTCATTTTGTATGAAATAGAAAGTTTATTCCTTATTCTTTTGAACTACGCCAAAAGACATAATAGAAAATTTCATTATTTCACATTGTACATATTTTATTATTCAAAGTCCTTTTAATTTTCGAACAATAGTTAAGGGATATTAATTTATGATATTTTTAAAAGAAATGAAACTTCATAAATGAAATATTAGATATTGATCTCAACAGTAAATAATAGAAAAGAAAACGTCTAGACAACAAATCTTTTATGACAATTTTATAGAAATATTGTTGTTCCCAAACTGCTATTGCTTTATAAATATTTCTATGAATGATTTAAAAAATGTTTCACTTACATTTTGTCACAAATACTAGTTTATTGAACAAAATTGTTTCACAAAAAGTGCACAAAAGGTGAAAGGTAAACTAAGTAGGTAAATAAGTAAAGGGTAAACTAATTATCAAAATTATGGACAAATAAACCTCTTTTTTAACTAAACAATTTTAAATATTTTATTCATGATAATTGGCAGATTGTTCAAAATTAAATTATTTCGAATTATTGCATAAAATAGTTTTACTAATCGCAACCTTTTAGTGTGAAAGATAAAGAAATAGAATACAGCTATTCAGATTGATTTTATTTTGCAGTTATTATAAATTATATTTTTTATCTAACATCACAATTAATCTAAACTCACAACTCTTTGAGTAATGTACATATTTAGGAAGAACTAAATTGTAAGATTTACAATAAATCATATACCTTGAGTTATGTCGGTTTTTTTAAAAGGTTTATCGAATAAATAGTTATGATTATAATTATTTATAATAATATGCATTTTTCTTACTCATGGAACAAGATTTAAACTAATAAGCAAAAAGAAAGTTGCAAAATTAATTATACCATGAATAATAAAAAGAGAATAATTACAGTACATGTAGTATTAAATTAAATACTGCAATCCATTTCTAATTTTTTACTTGTTTTTTTTTAATATTAAGAAAAGTTAATTGGATTTTAAATTAAGATACATAGCTTACTTTAAAGACTCTGTTCTTGTTATAGTTATGTTTTGTTTTGTTTTACATCTCAGCTTTTCTCATTGAAATAAAAAGCATGGTCAAATCTACCAGACGGTGGTAAAATTTACCGTGTATCTGAATCTATAGGAACAACAAAAAAGCACGAAAATTTTTACCTAAGCACTTTGGTAATGATTTTGGTAAATTAAAATATGGTTTCATAACCATGTTGTTTGGTAGTAAATGTATCAAAAATTTGGCTATTTTATCCCACCTTAGACCATGGGATAAAAATAATTTAATTGCTTAAAATTTACTTTTCAGTTGAATATTGTTACTAAATAGTGATAAAAATTACAATTTTGAAAACCGGAATTTCCGGTAAACAGTTACATTACGTGAGGAAAAATTACCAAATGAATGGTTTAAACTTCGTATATTTTGATTTTATTATCAAAATTTTGTTTTTTGACCACCAGAAATGTCATTATCATACAAGTATGGTAAATGTACCTAAATTTTTTCTCTTCGTGCATATGTTTAAAAACATAGACAAGATTTTTTCAAGTACATGAAAGTTTCGAATTCAACACTCTTGATCTTCATAAAAAATGAAGTCAATATGTAGTAACTTTTAGTGTCACATGTTGATTTTAAAAAAATATAAATAAAAATACTATCAAAGTCTGTCGAAGCACTAATGAGAAAGGTGGGAAGATTACTTAATCATCTGATAAAAGTTAAAGGTGCTTCTAATTGCATATTTCATCTGGCAAGCAAACAAACAGGATTTGATATTTCCAATATCGCCTTTTTCAGTTGCGATTCGTTAGTTTTTTGTGGCACTTTTGTTCTTACTCCATTTAAAAATAACTCTCGACCCCTACGGTGGTACCATTTTTACATCATTTTAAAGAAGGATACCGAAATTATATATTAAAGGTGGTAATTATGGAACACACTCAATAAGTATCTTGCAATGACGCTTCATAAATTAACGTAGTTAATCAGGGATGAGTGATTACTTGTAGCTGAAAAATGTAACATACAGCTCTACCGACCATCAGTTGCGATGTTCTCTCCTTTCCTCTAATATATACACATTTCAGCTTATATAGTAAAGAAAGAGAAAAAAAACCATATCTATTTCACTAGACTTTATAGAATGCGTCAGTAGCAATAGAACTTACGCTGGTTCTATTGTAAAGAACTTTATCCAAATTTTATCCTATAGTATATATTTATCAATGTATCGTAATTATTACCACACTTACATTTGCACATTAGTTGTATTTTTAACATACCACGCATTTTATTACCACACTTTATTTTATTTATTATGTTTTTTTGAATTTTGGCTGAAATAAATTCTGCGAAGTTTTGTATCGGTGATTTACTGAAGCATTTTACAAATGTGTCGTAGCATTCCATAGAATTTTGTTACGGAACTATGTACGTTCGTGATTAGGAATCACTCTTTTATTACTTACCTGGCACGATATTCAACTAGTTTATAGCAACACTGACAGTTAAAGTAGAATATTCCCTCAACAGCCTGTTGTAGGCAAGGGGGGTAATGGTGGTCATAACTCACTATTTCGTGACCAATGGCATGATTAGGGCAATGTGACCAGCACTGATCATAGGCTATTCTTACTTCCCTTACAAGCTGGTACCATAGATCTAAAGCTGAGTGCGTTTCAAGTTGCATTGGGGATCAAACCCCAATTCTTCACATTTACAGTTCAGTCCCTTAACCTCTGAGCCATATCGGCTTATACTGATAGTTCTTTTTGCTAAACGCATTCTATAAACTTTTTTAAATTAGTATATTTTTAAATTTCTTTATTTTGAATTTCTATATTCTAAAAATTGTATACGCTAAGCGAGTATATATAAGCTCTCATCGAAAATTAAGGTGTCGTTCTAGCTTTATAAATTCAATCGTTTTAGAATCAGTAGCAATAGAACTTACTGAGGGAGAAAAAGTTTAAAAAAAGATATATTTATATTACTTTTTAAGCAATTTTATAAAAAAAGAAATATCTTCATTTGTGAGACTTTTGTATATTTTGGAATTTTTGGAAAAATTTCAGTAATATTCAGATAATGATACTTTTTCAGATGATAATTATGTAACTCAGAAAAATTCAAAAAATATTATGTATTGTATAATACTAGTATTAAGGAGTCGACGGTATTATTTTAAACATAAAGTGTTGTTTTATGTTAATTAAAACTTAGTAGCAGTTACTTTAAAATCAGAATACAAAGCAAATAATTATGTTCAAATTTACATAATTACCTATGCATTATAATTACTTTTATCAAAGTTGTATTAAGATTCAGTATTATTAATAGAAACGCTTTTCAAAGGACATTTAAAATTAATAGCTTAATATATTAAACCTATAAATGCTCTGCATACATTTATTCTTACGAAAAATAGGCTTTAAAGCAGGAAGAATTGAAAAGATATTATTTTTTTTATAAAATGCAGACGAAAGTTTAATAAACTGTATTTCATTAGCAGATGATGTCTCTTTTAAGAAAAAATTTTGTTATGGAGAGTTTTAATACTATTAAGAAAATAAATCTTTACTTTGAAATTTTCATTCCTTCAGAAATGTTTAAAAATATTCATTTGCGATCGTATTTCTCAAGTAGATGTTTTCTCAAATGGTATTGAATCTTTTATGGTCATATTACACGGTGAAAAAGTATCAGTAAAATGATCATACTGTACAATAAAGATATGGTAAAAAATATAATTGTTTTAATAAAACTAAATTCATGTGATATTTAAACTATTCAGTTGATAATTATTTCATTTATATGGTTTGCCAGAAATTCTGATTTTCAAAATTATAATTCTTTTTACTATATATTTAGTAAAAAATACAAATCTGAAAAGTAAATTTAAAAGACTGATTGGTTTTTATGCCATGCTCAAAGAAATTATAAGGAAAATTACCAGATTTTACCACATTTACCAAATTTTATCACATATTATAAAAAATATTCTAAAAGTAATTTCCCTAACTTTTGGTGTTCCCATAGAGTCAGAAATATGTTAAATTTTCCCGTATTCTAGTAGTTTCGACTATACTTTTGCTCATTATATTTCGAGTAACAAAATACAAAATTACAATTTACAAAATTAGTTTCTAAAAATTAAGGAGAGAGGTGAGTTGAAAAAATACAAGCAGTCAAAAAAAATTTAATTTTATACTTTCCTATAAAAACACATAAATAATAAATAAATAAAAAAATTAGATAATATAGTTTTTAATAAATAAAGTGCTTCCTCAAATGATAAAATCTATTTTAAAAAAGATTGTGTTTCAAATTTCAAACTTCGATTCTTTATTTCGTTATAAAATAAGCTAGATTCACAGAGAAAAAAAAATTCTAAGTTTATTGATTTTGTTGAACTTCATTAACTAATTAGAAAAAGAAAATGAAAAGTCGAGGATTCTGGGTTACTATTTACGGTGCATTTTCTTACTCATTTTTTCTCAAATTATTGTATAGTAACAGCTGTGTTAGTGAGCTACATTGTTACTAATGTTGTGGTTTTAATTTTGAAGCGCCTTAATTAAAAAAGCTACTTTTATTCTTACAACTTCTTTTATTCCTTAGAAACTTTTCGAGTCAGTTATTTTTTTAGTTTCAATTTAAGATTTTTTTCTTTTTTTTAGATATTTCAGAAGGGTTTAGAAGCATTTTATTCTAAACACACTTCAGGTATTGTAGAAGATCTATTCTTTGAGAGGCAAACAGTAATGTTAGCATGTGGTGCTTTTGAGAAATTCGCCTGATTTGCTTAAATGAAGAAAATTATCTTAAAAAATGCTAAGATATTACTTAATCTCGATATTTAGAGTCGTTTCTGTATTTTTTATCAGTTTATTAAAAATTTACTTATGTATCTTCTAAAGTATTTATAATTTTGAGTGATATTGTAAGCATGAAATATTATCAATTGTTATTGAATCAATTATAAAATCAACAATATATTGTTATAAAAAGCTCACTTCTTGCTACATATTTTAATGCCAAAACAGCAATGAACATGCAAAGCTTTTACGAAGCACAATTATTAGCGTTGAAAGTAAAATTAACAGGTGAGATTTTTTTTTAAAAAAAGAAAACTATTCTGGTAAAAAATTTCGTATTCATTCTTTACTGTTTATTAAGATTATCCTAACTCTACAATAAATCATTTTCTGCAACTGTGTTATAAGATGGTAATAAAAAAATGAAAAAGACAGAAGCCAAGTTATTAAAAAAGGAGCGGCTTATGAAAGAGCAATGGGTTTTCATTATTGAACAATATTTTAGGCAATACGTCATTGCTGGTCTTATAGATTTTCTTTTTGATTGGTAATAGCCACTCAGATCCGATCATTTATCTATCAATGCCACATTGACTAGAAACATTCAAGTAAAATAGTATTTAAAAATTTCCTAAAACAGTTACGGCAACGCTTTTATCGGGTATTTTTTTCTACACATACATGGTATACTTTAAGCATTAAAATTTCCCGATTTTTCATTGAAAACTGGTGTCTTCAATTAAAACTGTTTCTATCGTAAATTATAGGACAACCTGAAAATTACTACTCATGACCCACAGTTGGTGTAATCTACGATACTGTAAAACAAAAAAATCGAATTACTAACTGAGGAAAAAATATGGTTAAAGTTACTAGAAAATGGTATAATTTACTGTGTTTTTGGCTCTATGGGAAAACAAAAAAGTTCGGTCAATTTAACCAAAGTGCTTCCGTAATGATTTTAGAAAAATAACCATAAAATATGGTTTCATATTAGGGGGTGAAATTTGGTAATTTTATAGGTTTTAATTCGGTGCAAGAGTTTATCATTTTACCTCACAGCCCAGCATTAAAAACATTTATTCGGTTAACTTTACTCCTCAGTTTCGTATACTTTATTAAATGTGTGTAAATAAGGACTATCATTTTGAAAGGACTATAATTAATCAGGTAAAGAAGGACTATAATTTAACCAGATTTTACGGTAAACCATTCCCACATAAACGGAAAAATTATCAAATGAATATTTTAAATACCGCTTTTTTTATTTTTTTATTTCCAGAATTTTTTTCAGCAGGAGTGTCTTTACTGAACCGTACGGTTATTTTACCATAATTTTTCCCCGTGCAGACACTACACACGATTAGGCTGATATAGGAAGCAGGTGTCAAAATATACGGGACTTCTCTGCATTTAAAGTATCAATCACGTGACTGGTTTTTAACAATAAAATTTGCCAAAAGAGGATATACATACATTTTTTCTTCAATTCTTGAGCGAAACTCCATGAATACTCATTATTTTTTGCGTTTTAAGCAGGCGTTATGTTTTAAGAGAGATGGGTAACAGTTTTATTTGTGCTAGTTAATTTCGCCAATCTTATATGTAAAATTCTTTTCAAATTTTTTTTTATCACTAACATTACTTTTAATGATTGCGTATGGTATAGGTAGTGAAGTGTACAAAAATCTGTGAAGAATACTATACGGCAGACAAGTCACAAACTATAATTTTGATAGATGATCTACAGTAACAAGACATCTTAACAGAACTTTTAGCAAAGACATTGAGTTGTCATTGCGAAGAAACGGTGATCCATATCAGGGAGTGAATTTCCAATCCAATGGCCTTAAATGACTAGTTCCATTTTTTTAAAGTCGATTTAATAAACATGATTCTTAAAATTTTTTTAGTTCAAGCAACAAAATTTAAAAGAAATAAGAGCTTGCGTTAGGATTGGGACCTGCTACAGTCAAGAGAAAAATCTCCAAAAAAGAGAATGAGTCATTATGTACAGCTGGTTTGTAAATTAACATCTAGAGATGGCATCAAACCTGTCTAGCTTAAAAAAAAGAAGTTATTAAGCAGCATCTTTTCTTAAATTAAAGGCTATTGGTGCTCAATATTTGTTGCATTGCTGTCATCGTACCACTGGTCTCGAATTTGTAGAGCCCTAATCTCCAAAGTCCTCAAGGCAGATAACTGAGTGATGCGGGAGTTATTTTGATTGTAAGCTTCACATTTAAATAATTTTTAAAAAAAATCCGTGTTCAAATGATATCAAAGCAATATATGACAAAATTGAACAAAACTATTAATGATGTGTAAAAAAGAAGCCTAAAATCAATTAGTAATATGATATTATACTAGTTCAATGCTTCAGCTTTTAAAAGCTATAGATTTGAAAAACGATAAATCATAAATTTCTACTACAAATCGTACTCTATATTACATAAATTATTCAGATTTTCTACTTCCTAGCGAACTCCTTTCACTTCGAATACTACCAGAAACCAATCTTCTTCATTGTCATGTATATCCAAAAATCATACTTTCAAATCAGGGGAAAACACTGAGTCGTAAAAGCTTACTTTCTAACTCAACTCGAAATTACCTGAGATTAGAAAGAAAATCATCACTGAGTTAGGTGACATCGTTATTGGATGAGTTATTACCAGTAGGGTGGCTATATCAAGTGGATTAATTATCTTCGCATAGAAGATATTTTTGCAGAATTGAGGACAGAGAGTGATGATACTAAAGCCAGCTGGTTACTACCATCGATGTCTTGTCATATCCGAATCACCCACCCCATGCCTGGAACGCTAATTACCTTAATTATCGCATTTCGATGTACAGTCATTAGCTTGAATTCAAAATTATTTTATTCCGTTATTAATCTTCGAAAAATCATTCTTTTCGCAGTTACGGTGGGAATCGACTTCTTCATAACTGATTTTTCGTTAGTATCGAATAACTATATATTTATTGTGACTTCAAAGAAGGAAGAGAAATGAAATAAAAATATAGTAGCTGAAATTTAATACAGTATGTGATTATGGTAGATATTAATTTATGGAGTAACAAGTACCAATTTATATATATATATANTATATATATATGGAAAACAAAAATTTTAATTTTATTTAATTAATTGAAAATATAAGTATTCAGACTTTTTAAGAATACTGGCAATGAAGGTTACTTTTCCTATTTTGAAATTTCTATCAAGAATTTAGTGTACTTTTGTAGTGGTTTGGAAACTTAATTTTTTTTAAAATTTGTTCCTTGCTTATGAAACTGATTTATGTTGTTTAAATGTATGTTCATCTCGTTGACTAAAATTCAAAACGTGGTGGGGACAATTAATCATACAACCTGAGTAAGTTTGCCCATCACTTACTCTATTGAATAAATTTTACACCGTCAACTTCATGAAATTGTTACACTTGTGGGGCTTAGTTTGTGCAAGAATATACTCGAGAATCCTGAAATAATTGTGTTTTTTTTCATTAATTATATTTCCACTTGGCACTTACTAAATTTTTAAATTTTTTATTATCATAATTGGTAGTGGAATAAGAGTGTTAGTCTCCTCTTAGTTAAAATCAGAATTATATATTTGTGTAGGTGGTCTAAATAACCCCAATATTTCATGGAATGATGGGGTAGAAGCCCTTAATTGCATCAAAATTAAGGTGTGAAAATTTCCCTATTTTATCTCCCCAATTGTTGTTATAAGTAACACAAATAAAAATAATATAAATAACTTGATATATAACTTAATATCTATTGTGCCCATTATTTATCACAGTTTCAAAATTACCCGAATTGCTTGGTAAGCAGTTGTTTTGCAAATTAAATACTTCTACACTGATTAACTATCATGAAATGGAAACAATTTTACCTCAATCGTGCAAACATTAAAACTAACAGTCCTGATTATTTCTGGAAAAATCAGAGCCAAAGTGTATATCTTCTTCTCTTGTCTTTAAACTTTTTTGCTGAGAATGGGTCATGTAACACAAGTTGACGGTGAAAAGTTTTTTTTTTTTGATATGGAACGTTTAAAAGTTTAAAAAAAACATGAAAAAATCGGTCGCGGAAAAAAAAATCGAAGCATTAACATTATCAAGAGAAATCAATGTCATTACGTTTCATCTCCCGTTTCGACACAAATATAAGCACAATATTTTAATTCTTTTGAAGAGCATTTAAAATATTACCTTCTAAGTAATAAATTTATCTTCTAAGCTTCAAAAATTGCTGTGTCCCACGGACTCTTTCAAAAAAGATTCGAAGGGGGACAAATGAAATTTTGCAAAACCAATGAAAATGGCACATTTAAGACAATATTTTCCTATAAGTATGACTTGAAATTCACGTAATCACAATTTCATATTAACGGATATATGGTCTTATCTTAACGGTAAACGGTTCACATTAAGGAATATACGGTTTTACCTTAACGTGTATGCGGGTTCTATCTCCTCATCTTTAATGGCGTCTACTCACAAAAAATTTTTCTTACTCTCGATCTAAGCAAATTAAAAAAAATAATTTTAACGGGTTAGAGATTTATTATCACATGCATAAATAAGGTATTTTGAATTAGATAATTCACTCTTAGTATTTAGTATGTTTTCAGATTAGTTAACATGGTTTTTCGAAGCTCTTTTCGAACCAAATTGCATAGATTTTAAGCCTGAATTTTTTCTTAGATTTAAAGAATTACCTGGGCCTTAGAACGGACAAATTACAAAAATATTTAAAAAGTTATTGAACTTTTTTGAAAGTCACCAATTTGGTGATATTTTTCCGTCTCGGTGAAAATTTTCCCTTTTTTACAAATTTTTATGAGCCCAGATGATACATTGCTAGAATAAATATTTAAATAATAAAAAATTGAACCACAAACACTTTTTTTCTCAAAACTGTGGCTATTATTATTGACGTTTTGAAATAAACAGGGAAGGCGCTGGGTAAAGATTGGCTAAACTTGACCTAATAGTCATGGGTAACTATTACAAAGTCAAATTAGTCATAAAAGAGCATATTATTCGCAAAAAAGCATCACTTCATGCTACTCCAGAGTCTTCGAAAACAACCTCAAATGGTGAACCCTGACTTGTGGGAAATTAATATTTATAAAATGCATCTATTTTGGTAAAGAAAAGTATCCTTGAAAATAAAAGTGCTTTTGGTAGAGAAAAATACCTTCCATAAAGAGAAGACTCTTGAATTTGAAAAGTTCTTTAAAGTTGTTAATAATTTTCTTGAGGAAATTTTACGCACAAAGAAAACTTTAGTTACGATATAATCTTTTAATATTTTAACCAAATTGTATATTTCTTGAAGGAGATAACGAGTCCACTGTATCAATATGTCTCCAAAGATAAATCACATAATCGACTATACTCCATTCATTAAATATATTATTTTATTGCTTGCATTCAATTAAATTCAAAATATGGTAGATTATCAAGCAATAAATATATGTTACATCAAAAAGTTGGTAAAAAATAAGTAAGGCACTTATTACACTAAGTCATAATTATAGTTAAAATCTTTAACTTTCAACCAAACATAAAAACATTATTACTAGCAGAATATTTATAAATTTCTAAGTATGGGTTGTAAGTATGCGAAGAAATATGGTGACATGGGGTGCAAAGCACTGTTTAATATTTTGTCCCATTTATTACTGAAGAATTAGAATCTTATATTAATTAGCACAATCTTAGTTTTAAAATTGACTAAAGGGCCACTTATTTAACATTTGGAGAAAGGCTTGCCAATTGTGTGCAGTTAGAAAATCGGGAAATGTACCTTGCATTAGTTTTGAATACCTTTCCATGCTATTAATGCAGAAAATCCCCGTTCAAAAATCCATTTGAAGCTAAGAAAGCATAGCATCTTCTGAATCGAGTTCACGATGGGTTTGGATAAAAATATGTGTTGTTAAGTTTCACCCAAGTAATTTCCTGTCATTTTGTTGATTAAGTACTTATGAAACATATGATCGATAAATTTTTGTAGGAAAGTTAGTTATGTTTAAGTTAGTTATGTTTAAAAGCGCCCAAAGTGTTTCAATCCTTTAAGTCAAAAATAAAGTTAAAATAAACTGATGTTATTTTAAAAGGGAAAAAAAACAAATATTATCATATTGGATTCTTCAAGCCACAAAGGCCTTTGCAAATACTAATGTAATGATTATGATGAGTCATAACATTTAAGAGAAATTCAAACAAAGAAAAAATGAATAATTTATCTAAATTGTATAATCAAGTTAAATTTAATCAAAAAGAATTCCCTATTCTGGTGAACTATCTTTTATTTCAATTATCTGTGCACACAAGTTAGCTAAAGAAATTATTTTAAATTGTTCAAAATAACATACATTAAATGTAGTAAACTGAAGCAGTTCACCGTCATAGCATCAAATTATTATCACAAAATGCTGCTTTTAAATATTACAAGTACATTTTTTCCATATCTATCTATCCATACATATATATATATATATACTCTTTTGTAGTGATAAATCAATTCCTATTTTTGGATACTTCCAGTGTTATATTTTGAGAATCAAAAATTAAAATCTGTCGGGAAAAAAAAACATATTTACTCAGAGAAAGTATATTCTTGTGTTCGATTTCATAATTTAAAATATCGTCTGAAATATTCAGTTTCATTTAGTTCAGACATTCGAACCATTAAAATTGTATTTTAGTACGCAAAAATGCTATCCCTAAAGCAAAAATTAATATTGTGTTCTAGTATATCACCTCTAAACAAAAACAAAAAAAACGAAATTTTAAAATAAAAAATAAAAAAACGATTTAGTAAATGCGCCAACAATTTAATACTTAGCACAAAACATTTTCTTCTTTTTATTACTTTTAAATGCGAAGTTTTAATAAATAAGATGTATGAATGCACACCTTAAGAAATTATTTTAAAAAAGTTGATAAATTGTGTAAGTTGATCAAAATTTAAAACCTAATTTTAAAGTATTTTTGATAAGTAATACGAAAATAGAACTTTTTTTATCTTTCAATATTAGACGAAAACAATATTAAAGTGACTCGATAAAATAAGTTGCTTTGAAATTTGGAACAACCTTAATAACAAAGAAAACTTTTCAACTATCCTAAGCGTCTGTCTCCTTTTGATGAATAGCTAGCTGAAACAACAGCAGAATATAATGCTTTACACCCTGCGCCAAAGAGAAAAAAATTAATTGCAATGGAACAGTAATTCTAAGCAGAAACGAAAACACGTTAAGCCAACACTAAGTCNAGTTTTATTAATTATAATAATTTTAAATTAATCATTATAAAAATTAATTAAGTTATTTAATTAGAATTATCAAGTTATTTTATTTTTATATTTTTCAATTTATAAATTTAGTAAACAATTTTGTAAATTGATATTAATTACTTTACATATTGATATTAATACATATTGATAGTTTAAAACAGACGTAATTTTGATTAAAAATTCTTAAATTTTCGCTAATTTTTCTTTGGTACATTTTAATCTTTGTCATATACATGTTTAATGAAAAGCTTTTTTTTCTATGGGTCAAATTATGCTTATGAAATTTACGTATAGGTATAAATTGATAAAAATGATAAATTATTCTTTGAAATACGTATAGGATTAGATATAAAAATAATTTCAGGAATTCAATTAACATACACTGTAAAAAATTCCAGATCAAATTACGGTGAAATGTACCATCACCCTGTGTTCGTATAATCCATTTTTACTGCAAAATTTTATACCGTAGTTTTTACAGTAATATTTATTTACTTATAGTTATTCAGTGATTTTAAATTAAACATTAATGTAAAAATTACAATATATCAGTTTTTTTTTGTTGGGCAATGATTGGGAAAAGTTCTGTGTGGTTAAAAATTCAGCTTTTATCACAGGGAATCAAATGAACTCCGGCCGAAGCCATAGCAAGTGTTAACTCTATCCACCAAATTGTCTGAGCGGCGTTATACTTATAAAATAAATAATAATACATTAAAATATCAGAAAAAGTTCCTTTAGAGACGTACGCTGGAATAACTGGTTTCCCGTAACTTTGTTGAAAAGAAATTTCTTTACATGCGTTTGTACTCACACTTACGTAATTTACAAAAGATAATTATTCTACTTTTATTCCTCATTTCTATCACTGAAATTTCTTACAGTGTAGTCGAAGAGGATGCTAAATAATATTATTTTAATAAATTTGAAACAGCATATTCATAAAATCGAACTATAAATGTAAGCTTTTAACTATATTTCCTTAACAAAAAATAACAGTTGGTATAAAATCTTATATTCTATATCTGTAATTGACTGCAAGATGTATTTAAAACAATAATATTTTGCCTTTTTAGATTTTGATTTAATACGTTCCTTCTCAAAATTGTAATAAGTGTCAAATCAAAGTAACAACATGTCATTAAATTGCTTATGTAAATCAAATATTTGTAGAGCCGTTGTGCTTCAATAGCAATGGCAGCACTTGCATGCGAGTGTTTATGTAAAGTCATGAAGTTGGACTAAATCAGTTATTTTTAATATTTTCTAAATTTATTAAAAATGGCATATAACCTACAGGAACTAAGCATTCTTTCTCCTTGTAATATTTGACGCCATAAGGATATTAAAATCACGTGATCTCTTGCAATTTTTTGACGTTAAAGCTAATGGCTAAAGCAGAAGACTAATAAAAATATATCTTTAATTTGACCTTTCGCAATAAATCAGATTTCAGATTTTATACACTCGTAAAAATATAGTTAGCTCTTCATTGGATTTTGTTGTGGGATTTTATTGAAATTTTTGACGATAAATGGTCATTTAAGCAAAATAATGTCATTAAGCTAGTGATAACTAATAGTTAATTTCATTAATTTACAATTACCAATTAATGGGAATGTCAGCACTAAGCTATTGAGATTTCCAAAGATTTACAGCTTGGAAAAATTTTACGAATTTTCTAGAGACGAATAATGATGAATCTGTTCTTTTATTCTTATTAGTCTTTAAGTGCTTCATTGGATGAAAAAAAACTTTACTAGAACAGGAAATGAATAAGAAAAAAAGCACGTTACAATGAAAAATTAAAAAAAAAAATCAGTAAAAATATATTATAATATTACACGAGGATTATGATCAATTTAAGACGAATTTATAAAGTTTAAAAAAAAATGAAAATGCGAAAGTCTTTGAAAGTTATTACCACTTTTTGAAATTTGAATAATTTTTAAAAACATCTCAATTTTTGGTTCTACATTACGAAAACTATGTCTATAAAACCTTTCGACAAAGTAAGACGATCATTGTGAGAGAAGCCTTGAATAAATTGTTCCGTAAGTTAAACAAAAACAATATTTAATGTAAAACAAACAGGAAATTAAACTTTTAAAAACCTTTTGAAAGAAATTTTAATTTATCGCTGTATAAAAGAGCAAGACATTTTTTAAAAAAATAATTATTTATAATCTTTTAAAATTCTCTTCGATGTAGATACTGAAGGAAATTGCTAACTTCAAAAAAGTGAGTAAATATGGAAAGTTGGGAAAATAGAATTCAATATTTTTTATTTCTTGCGATAAATTTTTATTTTGAAGCTAAATAAAAGCTACAAAAATCTTACAGAGAACTAGAGTTTTCATTTTTCTCAAAACGCGAATCGATTTCAGCAGGAAATTGCTCAACTGAATAACTTTACGAACTCAATTCACATACTTCAGTATCAGCGGAGACTAAGACTTTCATTAACTTCTCTGAGAGTCTAATTACAAAGCAGACCATAAAAATAAAATCTGTTATTCGTTGTGTTAAAAGATATTCGCATATTCTCCGTTAATATTTTCCGAAAACAAAACTAGATTGAATTAATTCAACCATGCCACAATTGAGTTACCATTAAAAATTGTTTTGAATAAATGAAGGAACTAAATATTTATGTTTGGAAAAGAAATAAAACTATTTTATTTTTAGTTCTTCCTTAAAATTGAAATAAATGCAGCTAAAATAAATAAACAAATGCAAATACGAAAATTTATTGTATTTGACGTATGTTTACAGCATTTATATAAACCAAGGCGCCATTTTACTTAAAACGACCGTGAAGTTAAACTATTAAAAATTGACCTTTTATTTTTAACAAGAACTATAATTTTTAAACACATTACATAATAACAGAAAAACTATTTTTGAAATAAATAATTAACCTTTCTTTCACTTTTATTAGATGAGATTATCATATAAAAGAATATAAATTTTTGCATATGAAATGCAATTCAGAAAAACAATTAATTATCCTATAACTACTAGACAAATTTGGTGCTAGAAGTTTGGTCTGAACATTGGTTAACGTTGTTTTTCATAGTTCTGTCGACAAGAAAAATAAAGAAGCCATAGTTTAAGTGCCTTACACTTGAAGCAATACAATGATTCTTAAACTATATATATATATTATTTCCGTGAAGTATTATATGGACTTTGGAACAGACAAATGATTTAAAAGTTATAAAACTTCTTTAAAAATCGCCAATTCAGTAACATTTTTCCATGTTGATGAAAATTATCAAAATCACTGCCTTATTCTCAGTCTTTGCAAATTTTTACGAGCCCAAGTAATGCAGCATTGGAGTAAGTTTTCAAATATTGAAAATTAGACCACAAATGCTTTTCATTTGCACAAAACTAAGGCTTTCCTCCATATTGATGTTGTGTGCAATTTTCAAAATAAGCGCAGTTAACAGTCGCTTCAAATGGGCTAAACGTGTCCTAACAGTCATTAGTAGCAGTCGCAAACTCAGAGCAGTTATAAAAATAGCATATTATTAGCCAAAATGCATCATTTCATGTTACAACGAAACTTTTGAAGAACACTTCGCACATCAATAATAAAAATCATTCAATAGCTGTGATAGACACGTGTGGTGTTACGTAATACTTATCAGAGTTGGACTATTGACCGTATATTAGTAGTATTATATAAAACGGAGTGCTATATATAAAACAGTAGCAGAAAATATATTAAAATGGAATACAGGCCACTTCCCTAGCGTACCATTTGCCCTATGACTCAATATTGAAAATAAGGCAGTTTAATACATTTGGTCAATTAGCTATGCACTTTCAGAAATGCTATTTTTGGAACCTGTATGGTTTCCAGAGAAATCTACCCCCAAAGCATCAAAAACATGCTCTATAGGGTTCAGGGAAGAACAGGTACTCCTACGAGAAATTTTTATTTCTGGACAAACGCCATGGAGATGTGCTTTATGTGGTCTCGCGTTATGACGTCGTTAAAACGGTATCAAGTCCAATTTTTTTCATAAGGGGAGAACATAGGGTCCACTCTAATTGAAAGAGGCATAATTACCTAACTCCAGTCACTGTGCCTCTTTCAAACACGCAGAGGAGTTGTGTGATCATTAAATATGACGACTACCATAATTGCCAATTTCTAGGGCATTGAAGAGCTGGTAGTGGTTCGATGGTTCTTTTTATATCCTATCATAAGCCACATACTTTAATCGTCAGAGAATTTGACTATTTGGACAGAGGAGATTTGGTGATCTATATATTGGGGTTTTTGAAGGACGTCACTCCTGTATGTCTTTGTTAGAGGAACTGTGACTGTTGAGAGGAAGAAGGTTGACGTCTTCGAACCCTGAATTGGTATTTTAAGTAGTGTAGCTGCATGAGATCAACCCTTTGATGATTTTCAAGAAGGTGAAAATATTGCCCGATCGGATTACCCAGCCAGTTCTCGAGACCTCAATCATATATAGTTTGTTTGTGACTCCCTATTAAGAGTAACTCTAAATCGCAGCAGCCCTCTGGCAACTGCTCATTATTTGAAAATAAAAATTACGAATGAATGGAGCCAACTCATAAACTGTTGTTTTTCAAGCATGAAATCATAGTCAGAAAACCTTCGTAACTCAAACCATGGGAAGACTGTTAAAGATTAATATACTGCATATTAAATAATATTTTTTTAAATCCGTAAATAGAGTTGTTGCTTTTTTTCGAATAAGTTGAGTGTTTCGCACGAATTGCGTATTAGAACTATTGATTTAGTACTTTTTGTATTATATCAACCAATGTTCGAACTGAATTAAGTTAAAATCTAACCAGCAGTTTTGGCAACTTTTCACTCGAACTGAAAAATCTTCTAATTCTAAACACTAGTGTTTAATGAAATCTAAGAGTACTTATAAAAGCATTTTCCATTTTTATCAACGCAACTATTGAATTTAGGAGAAATTGCTCATCTGAATAAATCTACACATATTTTTAAGTATCAACAGAGACTACATAGCTTTCATTAACTGAGCGTCTAATTACAAAGCGGACCAGAAAAATAAAATCTGTTATTCGTTGTACTGAAAGATATTCATCTTTTCTTCCGTTAATATTTGCCGTAAATGAAACGAGATTGGATCAATTCAACCATGCTATTATGGAGTATCCAATCAAAAGAACTTTGAATAAAGAGGGATGAAGATGACTAAATATATATTCCTTTAAGTAAAAAAACTATTTAATTTTGAAAATATATTAATAAAAAAATGAATATTTTAATAAAATTGCTTAATATTGCTGTAAAATCTTGAAAAAAAAATTTATTTAAAAATAATGATATTTTTTTCGTTCTGATTTAAATAAAATAAGTTTAAAAAAATGCAATTACTAAAAATAATCTACTCAAAAATATATATTTATTGCATTAAATGAATTTGCTAGTTATTGATGCGAATTATTTTCTATTTCTCAAAATTATTAAAGCAAAAATGTTTCATACATTCATGAACTCAAACACTTCATTTTTATTCATTATTTAGTTTCAAAACTAGTGCATTCTTAATTCATTTAAATTTAAAATATATCTATTTGCTCTATAAACATGTAATAACATAAATAAGGGCGAAATCATCTAAGCTGCTCAAAATAATTAAAATGTTATATGAAATCTTACAAGAAACGTTCCCAAGCTAAACTGTTTGAATTCGTTGAAAATATTATTAATAATATTAGAAAGCTGATAGAAATTCAACAGCCTGAAAATTAGGTGCTAAGTTATAGCAGAAAATATTAATAACAATTGATATTTTTAACACCAAATGCATGCTTGCGGGCCGAGAATAAAAAAAAAACGCCTATCTCCAAAATCAAGTAATTCAAGTTTTCCTTGTGTGATTTTAAATTTGTTGGAGCATTCGAAACTATTTGAAATCGAATTTAAATTTACATTTTGCGTTTCATAATACATTTTCTGTTATTCCTTATAAGAAGTTGAATGAATTAGCTAGAGGCTATTATTTTTTTTATCTTGTTTCGTAGTGAAATTTTTTTGTTTTTTTTTAATTTTTAAATTTAATCTGGCCTTCTTAACACTTTTTTCCCTATGAATTAAGGAGATTAGCAAGACGTTTTTTTGTGTTGAAAAGACTTGTTAGGGGAATTTTTTACAATACAATTTTCGTAAAAAAATCTTTTTTAATTATTAACTACTTTAAAATTATAATGAAGAAACGAAGTAAATATTTTCTACCAGGTGTGAATGTTGCATAGCGAGCATTCCACTCAGTAACTTTAGCTTTCAAAATAAAAGTTCATCAAAGTTTGTAAACTTCATGATTTTCTCAGGAATAATTCGATTTTTAATATGATTCTACTTCCCTTCTAATGCATTTCCTATTTAGAAATTTATATGATGCTAAAAACTAGATAAAGAGAGACACGAAAAAAAAACTCCTAAAAGGTTCACTACACTAACTACTAATCATCACTGTTTTATACAAAACTGGGAAGCTTTAAAGTTAAATCATATTAAAGTAAGTATTTTCTTTTGCTTGTAAATTCTGCACATTACATTTTTTCCCTTGTTTTCTTTGCATTTCTAGCTTACTTTATGGGCTATATGTACTTGCAGCTTGCGCGCAGTAAATAAAACTGTTTATTATTTTACTACATTTTCTTAAATTTCTTCGTTAATCTCTCTTTTCTCTTATCCTTTTTACCTCCATACAAACTTACTAGGGATCCAAAGAGTTAAAATTGAGTTTAAAAATAAAATTTTATGTTCGATTTAAAATGTAGTACAAGATATTTTTAAGGCAAAGATAAAAATACAAAAATAAATTATAATTTCTTTTCACAAGACACTTTAAACTTGAAGCAGTAGGCGTATGTGCAAACATATATCTATAGGGAATTAAACTAAACGATTTTTCAAAGAAATACCTAAAATATATCTAAAATTTGAAATTGAATTTTAAAACTACCTTCGCACTTTTGAGAGGTATAACAATATACCACGTGCTACGTGCTATTTGACGACATCTGCTCCCAAGTGTTTTGCTAAGGGAATCAAAAACTGAATCTGAATTCAACATGGTCTCCATTTTTTTCTCTTTTAAATCGTTTCGAACAAATACGAATATTGAAACAGGCCATTTATATGTCAGGAGTTTTTCATCGATTTCGTTTCGATCAATGTCACTCTATTGATCTTTTTTTTTCTCTACAATTTTAGTCCGCGACTATAAATGTGCAATTTTTTTAAAGATTTTTTTTTTGTTCTTTGTATTTCTTTTTTTAAGTTCTTTAGCGAGTAGCAAAGATTGAGAAAACCTTGTAGCAGATGATGCCACTCTGTACACCTACCACCTCATTTTTTTTCCTCCTTTTCTGAAATGATTGATTTATTACTGTTTCTGAAGCAATGTTGATGAAACTGTAGGCATTCTTTCGAAAAAAAAGTACTACTAAACTATCAAAAATACTGGTGAACTGTTTTTCACTGAGATATAAATGAACCTTTCTCACTTACACGATATACAGTTCTTGTTCACATTTTTTCTCATTTGTTTTCTCTTTGCTTTCTTAATAATCTTTCAGATTTACTTTTCGTTGAATTTATGTACTATATATATATATATATATATGTTTGTTTTTCAGAATCTTATATTATATTTGTTATCTCTTTATCTATAATAAAGTAATAGCATATATATGGCTGCAATAATGACCCCTAAAAATGGAATTTTAATTTTCGAATAACTACAGCCATAGTAATGAAAGTGGTATCTAGGTATAGAAAAGTGACAATACGCTACAAACTGAGACTGTTTACAGCGCCACAGATTAAGAACTGTTTATGTCTCAAAAGCAGTTCGATATAAGGGAAAAAAGTTACTTCAAAGCTTTATAGCATCAGTGTTTTTTTCGATTAATCAGCTATATTAATGCTAAATACTAATTAATATTAATGAATATTAATACCAAAGGCTAATTAAACCGTGTGTTTGGTTGTTAAATATTTCTTACAATGTGACGAAGTGATCCAAAAAATAAAGAAAAAATAAAATTAACGTTGGATACTTTATTTTCAATAATTAATTTTCAATAATAATTTCAAGATTAATTTAAAAATTTGAAATATTGTAATAACTACTTATTTTTTCTTCCTTATGTCATTTCGTTTCGTGATAGTACAGGAAATCACAAACCAATAACTGTGATTTTTATCATTAGTTTTAATTATTTACTTTTCAGTTTTCTAATTGTTAATAAATGCATAGTAATAAGTACAATAATTTTGAAAACCAGAATTTCTAGTAAACGGTTACAATAGTGAAAGGTAAAATTAGCTGATAAATTTCTTAAATACCGTATGTTTTGGTTTAATTACCAGAATTATGATTTATTTTGTCATATATGTGACAAAAGGAGACACAGCTTTTTCACACGGCTGTGTGTAGAGTTATAATAATGGTGTCAAGGTATAATAAAGTTGTTTTACTCTATAGAAAAGATCACTTAGAGAAACACTTGTTAGCTAAGTATAAAGTGTTCATAAATTTTCAACTTATTGTAGTTCTATATCCTTGCTTTATTTAGATTATTCCAATAATTAAACGAAGACATATCAAACGGCAACTGAAGTATCAGCTTATAGGAAGCTATCAGATCTAGTCACAGTATTTCATTGTATTTTTTGGTAAATTTCATGAATTTAATTTTTCGTCATAAATCTGAAATTATTTAAAAACTATGCCACACTTTAAAAAAAGTAAATTTTTTCATTCCAAAATAAGCAACTCTAATATAGCATAAAATCATAATTAAGCTAACTAAAATCATAATTAAGCTAACTAAAATCATGAGTCATAAAGCTAACGAAATTATCATTATAAATATTAGAAGAAAATGCTGTTGTACTTAAATGGAATCTCTTTTATTAAATTTTCTTTTTTTAGGGATTTCAAAGTATTGGAAACAAAATCTGCTTAAAAATATGCCACAATGTATAAAATCATGTAATTTAAAAACGGATAAACTTACACCGCTTTTCAAATAAACGGCTCGTACGTTACTCATAATGCACTATTACGATAAAGAAAAATAGCGTTCTCGTTGTACTCGCTGACAGACATTTCTTTTGTAGCTAGCTAGCAGTTATTCTGTAGTCTATTCATTGGTTAGTGATTTTCCTAATTAAAAGTTTTGATAAAAACTAAAACTAATTAGAAACTATGCTGCAATCTGTATCCTTGACTTTAAACTTATCTAAGTAAATGCAAATCACGCATCTGAAAAATCATTAGAATTTTTGTTTTCGTGAAATAATTAAACTCTGGGATTAATTTTTCCTAAGTGTGACATTAGGAATTTGATTAAGTCTTATATATAAACTTAATTTTTGCTAAATTACATTTTGAGTGATAGAATGAGGCTTTATCTTTGAATTTCAAAAATACTTTTGTCGATATTTTCAATGCAAACTTCTCAGTTAAATCGCAGTGTTTTTATGAAAGTAATTAGAATATACTTTAAAATGCACTTACTTTACAATAAATCCTAATGTGAATTCTTAAAAATATCAAATTACACTTCTCATATCTGCCTGTAATACAAACAAAAACATAGATCAGAAAATAGAAAACTGGCGATTTCATAACAGTTTTAATAAATTTTATGTATGTAACTATAATAAATATCTTTTGTAAATTTTAAAGAAATATCATGTTGCCAAACATGTATATGATCTGTACTGACAACTAAAAATAATTGTTGTTGGAGTGTTTACCAAAAATTTATTATTTTTCTGCATAATCAGAAAATGTGATTTGTGAAGATGATTTTTGTCTAAGAAGATCATTAAACTTCTCGATTTAAATACCAACGTTTATATGGTGAAATGTAATTTGGCCATCTTTACTCCCAAGACTAGCTAGTATCAATCACTCTGAAGCTGTGTGGGCCCCAAGCAGCTACAGAAGATTTAAAAACTTCAGTCCAACAAAAATACAGCTTTAACAACTGCACCATCATTGTTCAAATCATACTTATGCAGATTGTAAATTTTCATTTTTTTGGCGGAATCTATTTATTAGACACATAAGGGTTACCCAATTGAGAACAATATATTTATTGAAAATATTAGATTTATTGGAAATCAAAATATATCTCACAGAACCCATTGTTTCGGTAGCGGGTCTATGTCTTTGCTGTAGAAATATTGTGTTTGATTTCGAAGGAAGAAGTCCTCCACATCTTCCTTCACTTTGAAGTTCCAATGGAAACGCGTCCCCTGTAATGCTTTCTTAAATGGTCCAAAGATGTGGAAGTTACGGGATGATACATTTGGACGGAAATGTGAGTGTCCCAACGTCTTCCTGGGTGGGTCTGGGTATCCCCAGAGATGTGTTGGGGAATATTGTCATGGAGAAGGATAACTTGTTGTGTGAAAATGCCTAACCGTTTGCACGTGATTGCTTTTGCAGTTTCGTCAGAGTTCTGTAGAATTGTCTTAAATTGTTAATGATTCCTTGGGACAGGAGATCAATCGTTGTTCTTAGACGCATCTAGGTATCATGACTTTACTTTTGATTACCTACCACAAACAGTTTCATTGTTGAGCGCCGTAAGTAGTGCACACCTCCCACCACCCTTTACATTCATGTTCGGTGGCGTTGCTACAGGTGCAGTTATTCTGACGCAATCACACGGGTCTATTTTTCATTTGGGCATGAACCCACTTTTTATATGTTGGGGATAAAGACCTAAAAATTTCATTATTTGATTGAATGTATATTCCACTGGTTTAAGACCTTATAATTGCCATGCTGCTCCAACATCAAAGAGTGTAAAAACTGAGCACACAGGCAGAAGTAATAGGATGAAAAGGTTAATTAATAAATTAATTGAAAAAAAAAACAGAATGAATAAAACAGATGATGAATGAATGAAACAGAATAAACAGATGAGGGGAATATCTAAGGATATAGACTTCCAGAAGAAATGAAAATTGTCTATTATTTTACTCCGCAAATTCAGTTTTAAATTCAGCCATAACTAAATTAGTTTTATATTTTAAATATGATAAAGGAAAAGTTATGTATCTGTTTATTTGAAGTTCCTCACTGTTAACAACAATTTTATGATGAAAATCATGTTAAACTTGTTCTGTTGTGTTGCAGTAACGTAAAGCAACGAAAGATGAATCAAAATAAAATGGTAATATTTTCTTTAATTGATATTTTATACGATATTATGTTTTAAAGCTCACTATTTCTGTGCATTGTGCCGTTACGTAGTGTAAATTCCTGTCACTAGAAAAATGCCTATCAGGAAGTAATAAGGAGGAACAGTTAAGGCTTCATCAAGTAAAAATCGTTATTATGGAATTTTGTTCTATTACCTACATATTTATTTTATATTTTATATAAATTTTCATTTTTATTAAAAATTCATAAAAAGGCTTGAAATAAATGAGCCAAAAATATTTTCCTTATTTCTTTAATAATATCTTTAAGTAAAAAAAACGATTTACTCTTTGTTATCAGCTTCTTTGTTACTTATATTTATACGCGAATTCTATAAGTAAAATGAAAGTTTGAAATTCGAACCTTGATATCTAAGGAAATAATCTATAAACTCAATAACGTAGAAAAAAGTATTCCTGTATCATGTTGATTAACTGAAAAGCAAAATGCAATAATTGTATTTGGTGGATAACAAGCAAGTTCTAAGAGTTAATTAAAGAGAGAAAAGAGAAAATGCCTGGACATTAATTTTACTCTCTATAATTTTGTATTTGTTTCTTCTACAGTTACCTCTACATTAAATTGATTTATTGTAAATAATAAAAAAAATTAAACAAGGCTAAAGCTATGTTTTTAACAACATAAAATGTCTAACCATCCCATAAAAATGTTGCGTTATAGCTGAATCATTAAAAAAATGTTTTTTTACAAAAATTCAAATAGCAAAACAAACCAAGTTAAGTGGAGATTTTATATAATTACTGTTGTTTTGATGCATCACCAGTTAATGAGATCAGTCAAGTAAATGATTAATTTATTAAAAGACTGCTTAAGACAAAGTTGATATTTTAAAGAATGACTTTTAAGTATTAATTCACACTGTTTTTATTATTAAAAAATATCATATATGTAAGTATGTATATATGTATGCATGTATATATGTATATATATGTATACGTGCATGTATGTATGCATGTATGTATGTAGATGTGTATGTAGGTATAAATGTATGTATGTTATGTGTATGTATGTATGCATGTATAGGTATACATGCATACATTTATGTATATGTGCATGTATATGTGTATGCATGTATATGTGCACGCATTGTATATGTGCATGCATGTATAAGTACATGTATGTATGTGTGTGTGTACATATGTATGTATGTATGCATGTATATATGTGTATGTATGTATACGTGCATGTATGTATGCAGATGTGTATGTAGGTATAAATGTATGTATGTTATGTGTATGTATGTATGCATGTATAGGTATACATTTATGTATACGTGCATGTATATGTGTATGCATGTATATGTGCACGCATTGTATATGTGCATGCATGTATAAGTGCATGTATGTATGTA
>NC_092214.1:66956426-66962763 GCF_043381705.1 Parasteatoda tepidariorum
TATATATATATATATATATATAAAGGGCACCAGTATCTCACTTTCAGTTTCTCAAAAGATATTTTTCTTACAAAAATCATACATTTTATGGTAAAAATTATTGTTGAAAAATGTCTTAATGATTAATAGTTTATTTTTATTTGTAAAGTTTTCAATATGTTTATATTGTATACTTAGGTAACAAACATATTATAAACGCAATTTAACTTTTAAGATCGTTAAAATATGTTAGTTTCTTAAAGTCATACGATTTCTCTTCAAAATATTTAATACTCACTTTCAAAATTTCCAAATAGTATATAAGATAACAATCAATTCACTTACAAACTAGCAATATGATAGATTTTATCAAGATATCTGAAATGGCCGAAGTTTATTGTATTTTTTTTAATACAGAACAAGAGAAGACGAAACTCTCTCTATAGGAAACAGGACTTTTCGTTAAAAAAATATTGAATGATAGTAAACAGCTTTTGCTATTTATACACTCAAAATAAAAGTAATCTTATCTTTTTTCATCGGTTTCGATTACATTGCCAAGAGAAGAACTTGTGAGATAGTCGTGGCCATTATCGCTATGCGCATCGTTTGAAGAGAACATAATCAAGTAATTGATGCCTCACGGCAAAATGCAATTTGCATTCGCGTACCATGGAGAAATTCTTCATCAAATTTTCGATTTCAGTGGAGATATGTTTCCAGAGAGATGGTTTCATTCTAACATCTCTACTCTTCGTTTTAAATAAACAATTTTCTGCTCTTTTGAATGACAAAAAATAATAATCACAGAATAAAAAAAAGATTTTGCCTCTTCCACTTTCGTTGCATGATTCTTCAGTGAATGCAGGAAAAATAAAAAAAGTTGCATCCCAAAGCATCTTTATTTTTTTGCTTCTCTTGTTTGCTTTCGTTTCCGTTTTTGTTGATTTTTTGTGTAAACTTCTTCCCTTGCTTTTTCATCTTAGAAACGCTGTTGCTGATGTTGAAAAAGTGGAATTAAAAATTGGGAAGTGAGGGAAAAGAGTCTAAAGAGTATTCTTGCAAGCCGCAAGAAAGCCCTTAGGGTCAAAAAGAACTCTTGAGAATAACTCCTTTCGCTAGTGTCATACTCAGTGATTTTTGCCAAGTCTTTTCCTCAGGCCTTTGTAGATCCCCACTCCCTCTTTCTGTTTATTTTACATTCTTTTTTTTCCTTCTAAAATATCATAATCCGAAATATATATATATATATTTTAAAAAATGTGCTCTTTCTTGGCTTTCAACAATCAATCTTTTTTTTATTAGAGAGTTTCCGTAACGTAGACTGTGATTTTCAGTTTGAATAATTTCTGTTTTTATTTTTATTTTTTAAATCAGAGCTTTAAAACTCATATTCCTGACATTCAAATGTATGTGCTTACCCAAATGAAAAGAAAAATTTGATTTCAGTGACGTTATTCCAAGTGATAGAACGTTGAAATTTTTTCTTGATAAATGCTTCTGCATGCTTAGGAAAATTCGATATCAAGTTTATAACGATGCGTGTCGCTTCATGTAAAATATAAAAAACAAGTTACAATAAGGATTTTTAAGCATGTTCTAAATTCTTATTTTATAAAGTCTGAGGTTTTATTTAATATCCAAAACAATTTAAGGTTTCATTTTTTGGAGACCGTCCATAAAAAGGACTGGTTACAAGTTTATTAAAAATACTTTAACACTGTGAGTTAAAGAATAATGCCTTTTTTAAAGTAATAACTTTTTTAAAAAGGTCTAAATGCTTAAATGAAACTAATTTAATGGTAAATGTAAAAATATAAATTAGGGTGTGATGCCGGATCAGTTAGCGTTTGTATTAAATTTTGTGAAGTTGATGTGAAGTGATTAAAATATTAAGAAACATTTTAATTGTATACAAAGAAATTATCAATTCTTTTTCATTCTGATAGATCATAAATATGACCACAGTTACGAAATCAGAAAATATATGTTAGCGGATCGTCAGACAATCCTTTTTAGAGAGAAGAAAACGCTTTAACGGTAGAACAGAGGGGCCACGAGACATTCAAAACGTCCTATAGAGAGAGCCAAGTGTACTCCAAATGGATGCCGATCTCTCAACCAGAACGTATATCAGCATCACCAACTCTTGAAACAAAGTTGCACACGATTCTTTATCACACGATTTATACTACACTATTAAATGATGCGTAATGAGGAAACCAAAACTAATCGATTAATTAATTAACAAGTAGTAAATTATATCTAAAAATCGTAACAAATGTATGCCTTTCCATTCGCATTTAAAGAAACTGATGGGAGAATAATAAATATTGTTTCTTGCTGACTATTTTCTTCTCCAGTAAAACAAAGGCAAAAAATTTCTTATCTCGTATTTGATTTTTTAAGGTCATGTCAGAAGAAGCCTCATTTTTAGTGGTCCAATCAAATCCAAGCTCTTGCAACGTCACATAGTTGTCTCTTCTCAAAAACAAATGTTCTCCTTATTTATTGAAATATATCACCAATTCTAGGATTCCAATAAGACTTCAAAACCATTACTTTTTCTAATATTTCTATGATATATATCGTAAAAGATAGCACAAATTAAATTTGTGTCTGACGTGTTTTACTTTTAAATTGTTTTAAAAGCATATTTGTATGGATTAACAAAATAAAAAGGAACTATATGCAGTCGCGGATCATTACTTCAATCCCATACCGCAATGGTCTTTCCTTAACTTGCAACAGATAATAAACATTTTTGCAGTTAAGAAAAAAACAGCTGAAAGAAGGCAAGATTTAAGAAATAGATTTTGATATTAGTTTCGTCGCAACATTGAATAATAATTATTTATTCACTCTTTTATTGCATAAAAAGTTATATGTTACATATCGCATTTTGTATTGCATAAAAGTTATTAGTTAAAAGAAAGAAAAAAATATAAGTATTTATGATCTGCTTTTATAAAATTAGATAGTTGAATTAATTTAATTAGAGTGGAATTAAAAATAATTATAAATTTATGAATTAAGAGAAATTTAAAAACTAAAAAATATGCAATGGACAACGGGAATGTTACACGTAGTAAAATATAAAATACGTGCAGAATTTCCAAACGTATAGTGTTAAAAATTAATATAATTGGTATAGGACCACAATGATTAATATAATTGGTGTATAATACATATTTATAATTCTTTAAATGAAGAAAACCATAAGATAATAAATGCTTGTCCCCTCATTTAAGTAATATTTTGGTGAAATTGAATGGGGTTGAAAACTTACATTCAATTTAATTATAAGTATAATAATCTGCCATATCTTTTCACTTAAGTTTATATGAAATAAAATATCATATGTTTTAAGAATTTTCGTTATTTAAACTTCTAGAAATCGATGTTCTCAACCAGCAGTAGATTTTAATTTAGTTGTTGAAAGACAATATTTACGCTGCCAAAATTCTGAGAACTAGACGAAATTTTAACGAGATGGTTTTCCAGAAATAGTTAAGGTTTGGTATTTCAAACACTAAAGTAACCAGAACATAAATTCTGAGATACTTTTAAGTCTCTTAATGAAGGAGAAAAAGTAAAATTATAATAATTATTTTAATGTAATCAAGTTATTACTCTTTATGTTTTATCCTTAGTGATGCTTGGGAAAATGTCTGACTAATCTCGCTAAAATGTCCTTATTTGTTACTGTAGGCTTCTCTTAGATGTTCTATTTATAATGTTTCTCTCTAAGGGTATTTTGTATTTTCTCAATAATCATCTTATATAAATGATGTTTTAATAGCTAAAGTTATGCTGAAATGTATACGTTGAAATTGAAATATAACAGTTTTTATTTTCAATTTTATTTATTATGCTTTCATTTCATCATCTTAATACATAATATCTATCTCATGATACTAGAAATATATATATAATATACTTAACTTCTTAAATTTATTTTTGTATTACAAATATAAATTGAAAATTTAAATTCTATTGTTATGCTGAAATTTAGATGTTGTTCATTAATATAACTCAAGGTTTTTAAATTTTATTTATTTTTCCCTTATACCATCATCTTATTTTTTTTCTTAAGACTTCTGAATTTTTAAATCTTGGAACTATAAAAGTGAACTAACTAATTAATTAATTTTCATTTCAAATAAATAATAGTAAAATAGGCTATAAATTCCTTTCTTTTCATTCGGTTTCATTTTCAGCAGCTTAGTTACTCTTAAAATCTGAATATTGGTGAACATGGTGGCTCTAGAAGAATAAGTGCCAACAGTTTTAATGTGAGAATTGTATCACTAAACCATAAATAAATCACAGCATTTGAAGCGTTAAGTGATTAAAGGCTCTAATGGATGTTTAAGTGAATTCAAGTGAAGTTAGGCTAAAAGTTTACATGTTTTCAATAGGAAAGAAGTATTGTTCCATATTCCAATTGGTGAAATCTATAAGTCCCTAACTCTTATTTCATCAGATCACCTCTTAGGGCTCACACTCTTGGTGTTCTGTTATACTGCTAAAAAAGAGAATTTCTAAGGTTACTCGTTGAATTTTTATTTCCAAATGCACCAAGAAACATCCTCTTTTCTCAAAATATTCAAGTATATATCTTCCTCAACTAAAATTTACGTAATTAAGGTTTTTGTAAAAATAAATAAATAATTTATTTTTTGCTCGCAAACTTTCAATTGACAAAATTTATAAAACCCTAACCCACATTTTACCACATCACCTAGTAGGATTGATATTCCTAAAGCTGGGCTGGGATAGCCTGGTCAGTAAGCCACCATGTTCCCATAGCAAATCAATACCTCTGGGGGTACAGGATTGGAGATCGATCGTTCTCTGACTCAGATCAAAATTACGATCAGTGGAGGAATGAATGTATGAATGGAACCGCCTTATAAACGGGTGCGACGTATGGTGTGTCAGAAGTCGAATTCCTGGCCATAGATGCGCCACTGAAAAACAAGAACTATCGCACCCTTTTCTACCTAAAACAGGCATACGTCAACAACAACATTCCTAAAGCCCAATTAAATCCTATTTCTAACGCTTGGGTTGATATTCCTAAAAGCCTAATTTTACATTTAGTTTAGCTCTTAATTATTAGCATATATGGCAGTACTTTTACTTTCGTTACTTGTACCACCGGTACAAGTAAAAAGTACGTACTTTTACTTGTATTTCGTTACTTTCTAAATTTCGTACTTTTACCTTCGTTACTTTTTTAGGGAAAAAGTTCAAGTATTTGTAACGAAATGAATAAAATCGTTACTTTCTTTAAAACTCGGAAAGCTTTCTAAAAAAAAAAGTTTAATTAAAAAAATGCTTATGTTTTTTTAATTTATTAAGTTAATGTGCAATATATATGCATTCACAGCTAACTTCGTGTTTAAATACCTTGACCTTCTAAAATTGTCATTCGTGAAAGGGAAATGACGGCTCTTTTGATCTCTTTTTGACTGCAACTGTCATTGTGAGTGGAGTGTTCTCCAGAATTGTGTGTCCAGAACAGTCATTATTCAAATTCTGAAAATTGCCTGTAATAAAGGATGACATGAATAGCAAAGGTTTTGAATACCGGTGGCTTTCATCTCAAGGAAAAGTTTCAGAATGGTAAAAAGTGCGCTTTGAAATTCTGTAAACCAAGTATAATGAATGTATACGATTTTAAGAAAAATAATTCATAGAACCTTCAAATGTGTGAAGGCTTTAATTATTCTGACATCCGTGAACAGGCTATTTTAACACCTGAATCTTATCTTGAAACCTGAATCCTTATCTTTGTGACAATCTGAATGTGAATGATAGTTACGGCGGCATGCTTCTACATACACTAAAACGTCCTTCTTTGTTGAATTTTGAAGTTTCAAGCCAAAATGCTTGATGCAATTCCACGAAATAATCTTCAATACTACCGTTAAGTTTTGGGGGGTTGGAAAGAACAAATGCCCATATGAATACTGTTATCACCGAATTCATGGCATACATGAGCTCAAATGTCGAAACGGAAAGCATATCAATTTTGAATCGATATCCAATCGTAAAAAAATTATATGTAAAATATAATACTGCAGTATCTTCTAGTGCTCCCGTGGAGCTCTTATTCAGCGTGGCTAAGCACGTTCTGAGAAATTCTCGCAGTAGACTCAGTGACACCACTTTCGAAATGCAATTATTTTGCAAAATGAATAAAAATATTAATTAGCAAGTTATTTTCATTCATTTTCGAGTTTTATGCATTTATTTAATACATTTTAAATAAAAAATGTTGAATTTTGTTATTACGTTTTTCAATTTTCTTTTTGAACTCACTAATAATACATTTTTGTCTTAATACATT
>NC_092214.1:66963464-66969393 GCF_043381705.1 Parasteatoda tepidariorum
ACTCGAATTCAGTACTTGTACTTTTACTTGTACTTTTTACTCGTTACTTTTTAAAATAAGAACTTTTTACTCGTTGCTTTTTTTTTAAAAAAATCCTTGTACTTTTACTCTTTACTTTTTAAAAGTAACGCTGCCATATATGATTATTAGTCAAATAAGAGAATAGTTGAGAGAAAGCTGGAAATTGCTTAAAAAGTTGCCGGTCAAGTCCAAAACAAGATCCGAAGTTTGTTCCCTTCCCCGATTTAAGAGTTAATAACCATTTTCATAAGTAGTTGAGGGTCAGAGAAGGAATAAACTGAAACCTTTCCGTGTACAAAGTGAGGTAGTAATTTCTTAATATTTAGAAGTCAATCAAGCTTTAAAACACACAATTTAAGAATACTGTAATTTTGGACCATTTATTTGTCTGGCATTAATTGCGATATTGCTTCTAAAATATTTTTTACGCTACATTGAATGAAATCAAGTCAATATAACCTGTAGTTTTGCTACTTCGAAGGAGAAAGTTAGATAATATGCTTCCAAACATATTACAGCTTTCAAACTATTAGTTTTATCGAATAAGTTATGTCTCATTCAATTCAACGAGAAAAATACAGTAAAAATCAATCACTAGTCTAGATGCAAATATTAGCTGCTCAAAAATTAATAGTTCAAAATGTTTGAGTTTTACGCATTCAAATTATATACAGGGTGGTCCCGAATTCATGGTACAAACTTTAATGGTAGGTACAGGACATTGTAACAATGATTTATTGTATAGGAATGTATAGTCGTAAGTGACGTGGTGAGGCGTAAACAGGAGAAATAACGGCAGAAAGGAAAAACAAAGATTTTATTGAAAGCGTTGTTGACGAGTGTCATGTTTACAGTAAGTGTTCAAAATTGCGTCCACCAGAAGCGATACATGCTTGACAGCGTCGGTGGAGCGATTGGCGTACACGTTCAAAGATGCCTGGTATTTCACGCAGACCCGCAGCAGCTACAGATATGCGAGCGACGAGATCCTCATCTGAGTCAACTGGAGTCTCATAAACAAGATGCTTTAGATGTCCCCATACAAAGTAATCGAGACTCGATAAATCGGGAGATCGGGGTGGCCATGGGATTGGTCCACCACTCCCAATCCATCGAGCACCAAACGTGGCATTCAGGTAATTCCGTACATCAATGCCGAAATGTGCTGGCTCCCCATCGTGCTGAAACCACATGCGGTTACGAATGGCGATCGGAACATCATGCAGCAGTTGTGGTAACACTTCTTTCAGAAAAATAAGATAGCTTTCGCTACTGAGTCGCGTGGGTAGTAAGTATGGGCCAATCAAAAAGTCGTTCACAATACCAGCCCACACATTAATACAGAAACGTTGTTGAAACGCATGTGGACACGTTGCATGTGGATTATCGGTTGCCCGCACATGGGAATTGTGCGCATTAAAGACACCCTCGCGTGAAAATTTCGCTTCATCTGTAAATAGCACATCACCTACGAAATCCGGCTGCAACGCAAATTGCTGCATCACCCGCAGGCAGAAGTTCACGCGGAGAGGATAATCTGCCGGATTCAATGCTTGTACTTTCTGAAAATGGAAGGGGTGTAAGCGATTTTCGTTTAACACTCTGCATACAGTCTGATGACTCACACCTACGTCACGAGCAACAGTTCTTGTGCTTGACTCGGGTCTATCAGTCACAATGTTCAAGATGCTTTCTTCCAGCCTTGGAGTGCGTACAGCTCTTAATCGACCAGCGTCATTCCTGTTGACGTCGAACGCACCTGTTTCACAAAGTTGACGATGTAACCGCTGAAAAATTCTATGATCCGGCATTCGTCGATCAGGATACTCCGCGCGATACATTCGTAACGCAGCTCTGCCGTTACCATTTGCATGTAATGCATGTCTGCTTTTTCTGCATACGTAAAGTCACCCATCGTCTACGGCAGCACAATTGTGAATGGCGCTTTTCCCTACTGCGATGCATCATTTTCAGCCGCGGCTAGACATCTACTGCCCTCTACCGACAATGATACCAACCGATCACTCAATTTCTCTTTCCTTTTATTTCCCCTGTTTACGCCTCACCGCGTCACTTGCGACTATATATTCCTATACAATAAATCATTGTTACAATGTCCTGTACCTACCATTAAAGTTTGTACCATGAATTCGGGACCACCCTGTATAATGAAACCCTACAACTTATATCAATCTAGACTTATTGTATGAGTGCCGAACAGCCGTGAGGTATTAGCTAGTAAGGTCGCAAGGTGAAATGCAATGTCACATAAAAAGTGTTCTAAATTAGACTAGGAGTTTTGAAACATTTATAAGAGAAAAAACATTTAATGATGAAAAAGCAAGTAATGTGTAAAAAACAATTCTTGCAGCAAATTAACGCGACATGGTTTATAGTGCTCTTCCCAGAATTACTGGTTTTAATGCAAATAATAGCGTTGCAATAATAAATTAAATTTTTCTTAATAATATTTTTAGTGTTCCACAATGCTGCTTAGTGTTCTATAATGCTGCTAAAAGAGATGCCTTCGAAAGTTACTCGTTGAATTTTTAGCGTCAAATGCATCAAGATGCATGCTTTTCTCCTAAAGCACTAAGAGATCAGTATTATCCTTCACTGAGATCTACGCAATTAAATTTTGAAAATAAATAAATGATAACTTTTCATAACTTTTCTTTCACTAAGGTCTTAAGTTATGAAATTACTAAAGTTTTCGTGACGACTAAAGTAGCCATGACAGTAGAATTTCTTTTAAAAAAAAACTTAAATTTTTTTAGATTTTCCTCAATGAACTTCTCAATAAAAATACGCTTATGATACAAATAAATAAATAAAAATTCGTAACAATCTTTCTTGATTTCAAGCACCGAATCCACGTTCAACTCTTCTCAAATATAAGCTAGTGGAATTAGTAACATTTGATTGTAGAAATAAAATTAATGCTAATAAGCTTGAATAAAGGTTTAAATAATATCGCAAATGTACCTCATTTCTTAAGTCTGAATGATTTTTCTAATTAGAAAATTCTTTACTAAATTGTTAAAGAAAAAACCTCGAAATTTCCCCATTATGTAGTGAACTCAATTTTTAAAATTAACCCTTAGGTAAATGTAAGAATCTCACTAAAAAAAAAGACTGTTTAATCAATTTGTATCTTCTTTCCATCTTAAGTTGGAAGATAATTAGCAAAGGATGCGGGAAGTGCAGACAGTTAGAATTTCATGAAATTTTCTTCGCTAAGTTATAAAGAGATTTTTGAGCTTCTGTGAAATTGGTGACATAATTAGGAAGACGTTTTTACTCAGCAAAATCTTTTTGAAATGGCCAAGTAAGAGAAAAATAGATTTTGAAAAATAATTTGAACTTTGCTCCATTTTTATTGAAAAGTTTTTTTTTAAAAAAATATCCTGCTGCATGACTTTATTAAAATAAAATGGTGATCCAGTTTTATATAATTAAGAGGACACAGTTGAAGAAAAAAATAAAAAATCGGGCAGGATTCTTTACGAAAATAATTAAGTTACGTTAATTGCATAGCTTAAAAACTAAAATGAGATGTAAATCATTCTTTTCGCAGAATCTAAGTTTTATTTCATTTGTTGAAAATACTGCAAGTAAATTTGCTTAAGAGTCGTAATTGAGTAAAATAAAAGTATAAGAAAAATAATTTAGATTTATTCGCGTCTTTTTTTCTTAGATTGAAATGAAATTTATTATTTGTTATACACTTGATATTTCTCGTAAGTACGATTCTGGTTAAAGTATTAAAGATAAATCGTATTTAGATGTGAAAGTATATAATTTCCTGAACTATAATTTCTTAAACAGGACTTGAATTTTCAAAAATTATAAAACTAATAGTTTGAAAGCTGTAACAAGTTGAAGTTACAAAACTCTAGGTTATATTGACTTGATTTCATTCAATGTAGAGTAAAAATTATTTTAGAAACAATATCGCAAAGAATGACAGACAAATAAATAGTCCAAAACTACAGTATTCATAAATTTTGTGTTCTAAAGTTTGTATGACATCTAAACTTTAAGAAATTAATACCTCACTTTTCATATGGAAATGTTTAAGTTTATTCCTTCTCTGACCCTCAACTACTTAATAAATTCAAGATGGTAGCTAAATCTTAAATCAGGGAAAGGAATAAACATCGGATAAAAATTGTACTTAACCCTCAACTTTTTTAACATTTTCCAGTTTTCTTTTTAATATTTTTATATTTGACTACTATTTAAGAGCAAATCTAAATGTTAACCTTTCAGAAAATAAGTTTCAATAGTCAAAAAAAAATAAGTCCTATAAAAAAAAGCACATTTCTTCTAAGACAAACTCATTTTTTTCAGTTTAATTTTTCTCTCATTTAAACGAGCGAAAAAAAAAATTTCTCATAAAAAAAAAACAAAAAAGGTTTTGAAAATTGAAAAAAAATATTCTGCAAGTAAAAAAATTTAATTAACTACAATTAAATATATTCAGTATTTTCATGCTGGCATTTTAATATGAAACATATTTTACCCCATACATTTTTGATACATTTATAAACCTTCGCACAATTCAAAATATGTCATACTTAACGTTTTGATCAAAATATAATTTATTTGAATAATGTAGGCTGATTTAAAAGATAAACTCGTGAAATTTTCAAGTGATATCCAGAACCAAATACTAAAACACTAGAAAGCATGATTAATTCAAAGAAGCCGATTTGGAGGGCTAATTTAAATTACAGCATGTTTTAAACGACATTAATTTTCAAGATACTTAAGAGTTTGTGATTAATGTTCCTGGAAGTAGTTGATTATGACTTGAGAAGCTAAATCTCTGAAGTTAAAGTTGATGGCCTAATTGCTGTTTTTGTAATTTACAATGACTTCATAATTACTCAAGACTCGTAAAGAAAAAATATTAATAATAATTAGTTTAGACATCCCTGATTTCAAAACGAAGCATTATTTTCTAATAATTCTGACGTTCAGAAAATTTTTTATTATACTTATTTGTTTAACTTATGAGAGAGCATATCTAATGTTATAAATTATTTAGTACGTTAAGTTCAACTATCTAAATAATTTATGATCAAAATCTGACTATAGTATTGCTATGAAAAAATAATAAAGGGATGCCGTTCAAAAATAGGTATATTCAAAATAATACGGTCATGATTCAATATTTTTTTCGTCACATTTAACTGAATTTCACTTCAACTTTGACCAATTATCATTTCAAAACTCCCCTCCACATATAAGAGGTATATTTAATATTTTCTGTATTTTTCAATATTCCAATTTTCTCTAATAATTCAAGTTAAAAATATTATCCTTACCTGCAATATCCCATGAATCATCGATATTATTAAAGAGTTTTCATACCGCCAGGGTGAATTTTTTTATGAAGAAATTATGAAAAAAATGGATATCTTGAGGAATCCACGATCTGGATAATCCGTAGCCAGAAAATTCAAAGTTAACAGAATACTTGATATTTATTCCTTTTTGAATTTAATGACAGAAATAGGTGATAGAATAGGTTTTACCTTGTACACTCCCCCAGAGGAAGATTGACAGATTTCAAGGGTTATTAAACCAAGAAACAAACTTAATTTTAATATTATCATGAAAAAATGTCGATGCTGGACAATTCAAACTCAGATAAAACGGTATTTATTAATTCAGAGTTTATAGAATATTTTAAATTTATTCCTGTTGCATTTAATGATAGAAAGATCGTTAAGATCGTTTTGAGGAATTTTAACTTTAAATTTCCCCACAGGAAGATTGATATGTTTCAAATATTTTTAAGCCAAGAAACGCACTTAATTTTAAGTAAATATAAAAAATAGCCATCTTAGATAGTTCAAAATTTAGATACATATACATATACAATATATATATATATATA
>NC_092214.1:66969580-67003448 GCF_043381705.1 Parasteatoda tepidariorum
TATATATATACGATATTGAATATTTAGAATATGTGACATTTATTGCTGTATATTTAAGGAGAGAATTTTGTTTTCGTTTTAAAAAAGAAAATACTCTTTAAATCTTACCAAAGAAAAATCAGATGTTTTTATCGCAGGAAGAGAACTTAATTTTAAAGAAATCATAATTTTTTTTTTTACCATAACTATGATACTACACAGGTTGATATAGATTTCAAATAATAATTGATGTTTACGTGAAATAAAACTTATAATGATTTTAGAAATTAATGCAATGCAACTTGTATTTTTAATTTTTCTTGGAGCGCATGAAAAGGAAAATAAAGCTCAAGTTTACAATGATATTAAAGGAATTAAAATAATTTGAGCGTGTACAAATTTTACTCGGGGACTTTAGTGACGTGCGGATTCTTTCTTTAAAAAAATATTTTTATTTCCAACGAATCATTGATTTTAATGGTAAACACACATGAAAGCTTTGTAATCTAAGGTAAAAAAAAGATTGTTCAGAAAAATGATTCTAAAGAAAAGAACTATTTTTAAGAATAATGATATCCTTCTCAGCTCAAAAAAAGTGAAAGATAGGTCTCGAAATTCTAAAAAAGAAGCTATTCTGTAGTAAGCTAGCTTTCATGAGATGAAGCACGACTGTATGCCTACAAAGAATAATTTGAGATGAAACATACTTTCACGAGAGTTTGCGTGACGCACGAAACATGTTTTCCGACTCTCTGGCAGAGAAAAATTATTTCCGTTCAAGAAGTTCCTTTTCACAATGGACATCATGAAGTGTGTTTTTTTATTTAATTTTTGTCATTTTCCACCTCTTCTCCCTTAACTCACGAATCTTTAACCTCGCGTGAGATGTCGTTTAGAGTGGATCAGAAGCTACAACTAAGAAAATCTGGAGCTGATTTTAGAATAAGTTTGCTGTAGACATTCCTGTTAAATAAGCAGTTATTATGTATTTTGTACTCATAAACTCATTCTTCAGCATATGAAAACTTAATTTTAAAATGCCACTTATTAAAATAAAACTTAAAGTTTTGTGTTAGACATATTTTACAGTTTTCGTTCATTTTTTTCTTCTTATATATTAACTATTTAACACGTGCATGATTTTAACAAAATGTTATACAGAAGTAAGCTGATGATTTATTAGTTAATAAACTTTTTTTAAAGACGGTTAAGTGTCATAAATATTTTATTATTCCTTTTTATATCATATAAGGAAATGGAATAAATATAAGTAATGAGTAAAATAATATAAAAAAAGTATTATATTGGATTCAAAACTATAAGCGATAGATATTATCGATTTAAACTTTATCGACCCAGCTATAAATGATGTATACACACATATATAACCAGCCCTCTTATTAAGTCTTAAAAATCATGACAGTGCCATGTAGCTTTAACCTGTGTTTAACAACGATATCGATGTCTAACTATCGATGTCTCCCATATGCCTAAACATAGACATTAATGGAAAGATCTGAATCTCACTTAGCTACGTGCACACGTAGGAAATATGCAGAAGTATCTCCATGTCTACAAATACGTGGAAAGATGGAGAATAACTAAACCTTGTATGCTTACAAAGAATTATTTTAAATGAAACATACTTTCATGCGAATTCGCGTGACGCACGAAACATGTTTTTCATTTTTCTACTCTCAGGCAGAGAAAAAATATTTCGATTCGAGTTCCTTTTCCCCATCGAAATCATAAAGTGCGTTTTTTTTTTAATTTGATTTTTGTCATTTTTTGCCTCTTTTTCCGTTACTTAAAGATCTTTAACCTTGAGTGAAATAATGTTTAGAGTAAATTTAAACCAACAACTAAAAAATTGGAGATTGATTTTGGAATATGTTTGTCATAGATATTACTATAAAATAAGATTTTATAGTATTTTAATTTATCATTGGCTTTTGGTCATCTGATTCACATCGGATTTAAGAGTAACATTGTTTAATCACGTAGCTTTCCACTTTTGAATTAAGCCAAATGAAATCTAACCATTGTGAAGGAAAGGAAAGGGATTTTAATTCGCACTTTAAAACATTAAACAAACGTAAAAACATTTAGGTTAGCTGTTAAAGGGATTTTAATTACCACTTGGGATATTTCACTTGAATATTTCACATTCTTGGGATATTTCACATTCTTTGCTAGTCGAGAGCATTGTACGAATCACTTATCCATCGCAAGGATTCGAACCTAGGTCTTCACATTTGGAAGTGTACATTCTTCCTCCTAAGCCATCCCAGCTCACTAAGTAGTGATAATAGGTTCTGTAATCATTGACTCAATCTTTAGCAAAGCAAATATTATCTTTAAATTGCCATTTTGAAAAATAGAATTTTGGACCGCCAGACATTCAAAGTTTTCAATCCCCCCTATAACAAAAATTATTAACTGGGCAAATGATACATAAGTTAATTAACTTTCGTTAAGGAATGATTACTTTCTTAAGAAACATATCTTTCAAGTGGATAAAAACAGGAAATTTTTTTAATTTATTATTGCGAATATTACAATTTGCATGAGATAGATTTTGGGGAAGTACATAGAAGTATCACAAAGTATCAATATTTTCATACATCGAGTTCCATAAGATAAGTATTACGATTGTAAGTGACATTCACAGTATTCACATACTGTGAATTTCACTTATTATATAATATATCGGCTATAGGATAAATATTAATAACAGCAATCTAGATTTGATGTCGACAATGGCAAATACTAATGAGAAAATCTTGCTATAGCGATAAAAATTGAATACGATAAATTATTAGTAATCTGAATCATTATTATCCAATACAAAAATACTGTTAGTGTTGATAAATTTCATGTGGTTATAAAAATTTGACCAACGTAAAAATGACATATTCGCAATATAGTTATTACAATCTTTCGCGATGTAACTCAAAATATAATTTCAAATATTTTTGCACACGTGCACATACAATAGATCTCTATAGTAAAAATGCAGTGAAATGATGTGCATTCTTAGCAATGAAAGGATATTCGACGAACAATGAAAGGATATGGAGCCTTAATAGTACGTACAACTTGCTGTGCACACATTTAAACGCAAAAGTTTTGTCACATTAATCGATTGAAACATTTATCTAAAATTTTAACTAGAAACTAGCTTAATATTTATAAATTTTTTTTTATTAACTACCATCAGTGAAAAATTGATATTTGGTTCATGGTCGATGGCTTCAAGTGGCTTCATTTTGGTGGGCCTAGTTGATGTAATAAAATTGTGGCTGCTAAACCGTATTAGGTGAAAGAAGTTAATGAAAGGTTTTTTTCACAGAACACAGTTTGAATATCATCTTATTTATGGTTTTTTTAACCGTTTCGTTTGAATATGGTAAAATAAAAATAAAATAGAATGTTATTTAACCATTTTTTGAGAAATTTCTAACTGTGAAGGCAGTTAAATATAGCCCGATTCTGTAAATACAGTTGTTAGTTAATTGAGTTTACAAATTAAAAAATTCGAAAATATTCCAGCTGTTTAAATATACAATATACTCAATTACATTATAAAGAAGTATTAAATATAGGAGGGAAAGGCAATTTTTTATTACAACTCTTGAAAAATTTGATTTAATTTTCAAAAATCATAAAGGCTGTGCAACTCAATAATTCACAATTCGATTACAATTAAATTTTCAAATATATTGAAAATTTAATTGTAATCGATCATCTATTCATTTCTCAATGAGGCATATCCTTTTCATTCACAGATTTCAGTCAAAGTTTAGGAGGATCTAAAAAGACATTGCAATGGGCGTTTCTGATTTATGGACGGAGGGATTTGATTAAAAGCGTGAAATTTTGCATCATAATTAAAAGGAACTTTTGCCTCGAGCGAGATGAATTCTAATACGATGAATCGGTCCAATGGGATTCTGGTATTTGAAATGACAGGAAGTCGCATTTTGTGTTCGGTAGAATAACTTGATTTGAATTTAGAGTATCACATATCATACTGCATCATCGGCACTGATCTTTGAATGTTTATTTAAATTATGTCATGAATCACCTGGACTTTATGAATTGAAGATCAGGGGGTCTAGATAATGGTGCATTCGTAAATTATTGTTGCATTAGGAAATTATGATATTTATGAATAGTCCACCTTCATGTAATTAATCTATTATCTCTTGCGCAACTTATGAAAATCCACTAAATTAATTGAACATACTTGTGAAGTTTAGCATTTTACATTTTGATGTATCAATTAATACAACTCCGTTTAATGAGATTAGAATTTAATTCTGAATTATTTCTAATACTATCTAGAGTATTTATAAATTATCATTTCATCGAACTTTGTTTGATCAGGTTTGAATTCGGGATGCATTGAAATCACATAGTTAATTTGTTTAATATGCCCTTCAAAACGCTAGTTTTATTATGCTTTAAATGGTTGGTTGTTTAATATATTATATAGAATTTCAATATATGATGTGGCATTCAAATATATTATTTTTGAGTTATAAATAGATATACTAACTCATGCATTTTCAGAGGAAATAATATTTGCATCGAAATGTAATCAATTTGGTATAAGTTGCATCACTGCAACTATTTTAGTTAAAGCGTAAAGAACCAAATATTGGATATATTTTGTGACATTTCATAAAATACTCAAAACTTAAAAGTGTTTTTTTTTAGTTTCTGAAATGGAGGATAAAATTCACAAAACTTTCGACATTTTTGACGAAACCACTTCCTAGTATAAGCTCCAAGCAAACCTTTCGTCAAAGTGATCAAATAAAAGTCCGAATCCCCCAATAATCAAATTTGCAAAAGTAATGATTTTCTAATTTCACTTTCAAGCATATGCTATTTTTAAGTGTTGATTTATGCAAATTAACTGCACAAAAGACCAACAGTTCAATAAAGTATTCTAATTTTAGTAATCTTATCTTTGTTAATTCTTAATTCCAATAAGGGATTAAGTCTAAGGTATAAATGCGCAAATTGAAAATTCTCCCAGTATGAACTTTCTAAAATTATTTATTTATTAGAACTTCAAAAGTATTATGAACTTTTTTAAAGCAAAATCGTATTGTTCCTCAATAGCTCTTAATATATAACAAAATATCATTTAGTGCGTATATTAAAAGCATTACTTTATTTAGGAGTAAATCATTATTTGCCATTTATAATGTTCATATTTTTTGCTTCTTAAAACTTAGCTCTATTGATGTTACTAAATATACTTATTAAAGAATTATTAATTATTTCCAAAAACTAACTAATATAATCATATTTTCTAATTTGTTTTGTAATAATTTCCAGCGGAGAACGATAAATTAAAGACTCCGTTAATGTTCCTCGGATTAAGTAATTATTTGGTTCCATTAAATTTTGTAGATTTATTGAAACCTTTTTTGGAGCTTAAATTATCCTATGGCGGTTATCAATATATCAGAATTGCATGACTTTATTTTTAAAAATGATCATGACTTATGCATAAAACTTTTGCTTGCAGAAATTTTCAGTTGAACATCTATTAGGTATTAGATACATCTATTAAAGTATTAGATAACAGTATTATTAGTCATCTAAATATCAATTTTCGCTGAAACATTATTGTCATACGCAGCACAAGTAACTACAAATCTAAGAATTTTACGCAACGCAATCAAATATCCTAAAACATCTAGAAATGTTACATGTTAGCCACAAATTACAGTATAAAGAGGACGTAAAGCCAATTTAATTGCACAATAAACATTTGTTTAGCTGTAATTCTGCTATTTATTATCTTTTGTATCATTTAGCGTGAATAAGTAAAGAATATTCTTTCTGGTTATTTTTGTAACCAGACACTTTTATATTATATCTTATCTATTATATCTTATCGATCATATCTTATCCCCTGTTTCTTAAAAAATTATTTTATAGTGATTGTTTAATAAGATTGTTTGATAAACAATATGAATAAAACACTCATAAAGGCCTACAAATTTGATAACATTAATTTATTAGAATAGAATCTGGCTAGGAGTCAAAACACAAAATGTGAACATTATAGAATAAACGATTGTCGAAAATTTTTTTTTGCGATGCTTAGGAAGATTCTTGCTTATAGAACTGAAACTTTGGCAAAAACATATTTCATGCTTTTCGTTTATGCTTTATTCCCGTTGCACACAGTATACCCTACAAGGATCGAGCGATTCTGGTAAAATTACAATACTGTATAGCAATGACAGTTCCGGTAAAAGAAAACTATTATAAAAATAACACATACGGCATTTAATCCATTTTTTTGGTAATTTTGTTCGTTCATATAGTAACGATTTATCGCGAAGTCTAGTTTTCAAAATTATAGTTCTCATTACTACATAATTAGTAAAAAAATATGAAACTGAAAAGTATGTTTAGTAGAATAAATGTTTTTTTTTATTCCATGCTTTAAGGTATCAGGACAAATCTGCAAAATTTTACCACATTTACCAAATTTTATCATAAATTTTAAAACAATATCTGATTGTTAGTTTTTCTAAAATCTCTTCCAAAGTTCTTCGGTAAAAATTCCAGTGCTTCTTGGTGTTCACATAGAGCCAGAAGCACGGTAAACTGGACCATATTCCGTTAATTTTTGTAAAAAATACCAGAATAAAGCCAATAATTTTTTTTTCTCAGTGTATATTCATTTGTATTTTTTATACATTGAAATCAGAAGTATTATTAGAAAACAACTCTTTTTTCTTAAAATTTTATTTACTGAAATAAAATAAGACTCCAAGGAACCAAGGTAAAAAATTTATCAAAGCTAGAAATGAGAATAACTTTTGAAAATTTAACCGTCTTAAACCAAAGCTAGCAGCCACATATAATATGGAAATGTTAATACGATATATCTGTACGCTCCTTAAATTTACTTGCTGGAATTACTTTTCTTAAAATGTGAATGTTATAAGTATTTTAATAAGCTGTTCAAATGGTATTGTTTACTGAATCCTGAGTAAAATATCCAAAAAAAGTAGTAAAGGTTACTTGCGTACTTTTCAATAATGAGATCTATGCTCCTATTAAGGTCTGACTTTAATTTTTAACTAAATGACTCAAAAAACATTAAGATGAATAAAAAAACATCATGAAATATTTTATTGATAATCAAATATAATAATTTATATAGTTACCGTCGGGTAAACTGCTATATATACTTTAATGGAGCTGGTAATATTAAATAAATAATTGAAAATAATCTGATAATTTTATATTTTTAAATTACTATAACAAAATTGCTTACTAATATGTCAAACATTTCAAATATGTCAAGCATATGCTTCAAACATTTATGTCTGCGAATTTTACTATGGTTTAATTATTTATTTGCTTAATTAAAATTAAAAAAAACAACAACATAAAAACATATATATTTTTGCTTATATTTTGCTTACTATTTCTAAAATCAAACATATTTATTTTATTTTTGTAGTTTTATTTTTTGAATTTCTTTCAAAATTGTTTGAGTAATAAAGTTTTTATCAAGTTGAGTTTCTTTCTCACGCTTAAGAGAAACTTTTAAAATTAAATGTTTAAAAGTAAGTTTATTTCGAGTGCATTTATGACTTTTGGGATGCATAATATTTTTCTGTTGTTGTTTCAAAAATAATTTTTGGTAAATAAAAAGTATATATTTTTGAGGAAATGGCACGACTAAAATAATATTCTGACATTCAATAAATTATAGGACCATATTAAACGAGTTTAACATTCTAATAAAGATAAAAAAAATATTTTTTTAATTACAGAGATGAAATGAAAATAATATTTAATTAACAATGGCATATAAAAGTTTCATAAATTCTGGGTGGAAAAATCTTAAGCAGTGAAAAAAAAACAATGAAATAAACATAATTCTATGCAAAAGATTGAACCAGACAGGAAATGCCATAGACAGAAAGGACTCAGAAACAGGCAGTCAATCACCCCAGTTCCTACAGAATCATAGTTAGCACCCAATATTTTTTTTTTAAATAAAATAAACGTGTTTCATCATTTTCCTTTTTTATTATATTTATAATATAAATTAAGAATTTAAATCTTCTTAATCTAATTTCAAAAAAGCAAAAAGTGTATTACGCAGTTTTACATTCCGCAGCATGTTGACTTTTAAAAATTGATTCTGGCGCCTAAACATTTTTGGACACCCTGTGAGGCAAATCGTGCAGCGAATAAGATTTATCCCCTGCATTATTTAGTTGGAAATATATATGTATATAGAAATATATATATATTTACAGAGCTTATCCACTGTTCCCTGATATTGCTGAGATGACCTAGGCTGTAAATAGCACATGTGCAGCAGCGATGAAGAAGTGACNTTATGCTGTTTGTAAATGTGTAATTTCACTGTGGAATACAACTATAAAAGGACTATAAAACAAAATACCTCCCTATAAAAGATTCCGGATGAAATGAGGGAAAAATAACCGGAACTCGTGGTGCCGGTACTTCTTACTATAAAATCAATTTTTTTACCAGAACATGATACGGAATAAAATATCTGATAAACCGTAATTTTTAAAGTAATGATTACTTTGAAGTCCCTGAATCAATTTACTTAAGAAAATATTACTGTAAAAATTACGGTATAATATTTTACAGTAAAAAATAAATTTTACGGTTGAAATGGATTTTACAGATGATGTATCCAAAGTGCCGGTACTTTATTCCATTATTTTATCTGGAATCTTTCGCAGTGTTTGCATGGAATGATTACTTCACCCTGAGCATAGACGTTTTTTTATATACTATGAAAAGTACTGTTTTTGTACATAACCAGGCAAGTAAAAAGAATTTAAGCTTAATGTAAATATTTAAAATTCCCTTTTTTTACAAAATAAGATTTTAAAAAAAAGAAATTATATATTATTAGACTGCATACTAATTTTCCCAGCGTTTTGCAAATAGCACACATATAAATGGAATATGCATTTTGCAAATATGGTTTATTGTCCATAACAAATCAAACATACACAGTGGAATCACACGGTTTAAATTTTTATTCAATTAAATTTAAAGATTAATAAAATGTATATAGCTTATGAATTTCTTTTTCAATCCATGCATGTTTTCAATTAAATTGTTGCTTTATCTATAACAAGAGATAAATCAGGACTTTAAAGATATTTTTTAAATAATGTGTTGCTTGTTTTATTAAAATTAGATTCAAATTACCTTCATTCATTTCGTTAGAAACGTAACTATTAATATGATTCGATAGGCTTTAATTTTTCAGAATGCCACCATTTATATCTCGGAATGAATCTTTCTCATATGCCTGAAAGTTAAATATTTACTTGGCATACATTTATGGTCATTAATTTCTTCAATAAACTTCACATTTCTCATATCCCCCAGAGAAATTCCTTATTCTTTTTCTATCATTCAGTAGCAGATGGTTAGTGAACAAATCATTAGTGGTTAATTCCTTACCATTTTGTTCAAAATACTGTCATGGGATTTTTTATTGGTATTTGAACCGGTTTGTAGATTTTGAACATAACGGTATTTGTTTTGTTTATTTCTGTATGTAACGATAATCATATATATAACGTATCGTTTTAGTAAAGAGATTTAATTACATAATTTTCTTCTACTTGTAATCCTATTTTGGGTCAATGAGGCAAACTATAAAAAAAGAGGAAAAAAAAAGAATTTACTAGATCAATGTAAGATTAATTGAATCAATGAGTTCAAAAACCGGCCATCACCTGCAAAACAAGGAGAGGCAAAACCTGGTTAGTTAAGTATCAGCTTAACATAAAGGGATATATTCTTTTAATTTTTCGATATTAAAATATTGGTTGGTCACAAAATATGCTATAAAAATAATTCGAACTTGAAGATGACCGGACAAAACTTTAAAACGAATACTATGCATTATTTTTAACAAGTAAAAATAGTAATAATTAGTCCATTAGAAAAGAAATGAAAACTTTATTTAAGTCTTGGACTACATATTCATGGGTATTCGTGTAGATTCAGTAATCTTTTGGATTATGACTATCTGTGCTGAGTCACTTAAAAATTTCTTCATATAAAAATAAAAACTTATTTGGTTTATATTGCAATTTTTTTTCGAAATTTGCATTTTTCTTGTAGTTATGTCTTCCTTAACTAGTTATGGTGGGGCCGGGATAGCAGGGCGCTGAACTCACATTCGTGAGAACGGGATTTCACATCCAGCAGGCTGAAGACTCCCCGTGTAGTAATTGGTGATCATTAAATCTTTCGGGCCATAAAGTCCTCCATGTTCTCATAACAAATTACACCTCTGGGGGTACTGGATTGGAGATTGATCGTTCTCTGGTTCTGGTTAAAATTGCGATCTGTGGCTGAAAAAATGGATGCATGAATAGATCCACCCTATAAGCGGACGTGAGGAATGGGTGTGGCAGAAGTCGAATTCTTGGCTTAAGATGGCGCCACTGGAAAACAAGAAAAATCGCACCCCCCGTGCCTTAATGGCGAACGACAACAACAACTGGTTATGGTGCCTTTTTTAGGATAACTTTTTTACAGAGTAAATTTTATTTTGCTCAAACCACCAATGAAAGGAGATAGTTCTACTTCAGGTGTAGTGTTTTTATAAGTTGAATTGCTATGTGACACCTGAAACTGCTGTTTATCCTTTCTCATTCTTTATGGCATTAATTGCTTTTTGGTAACACATTTTGACAACATAATTTTTCTTATAATGCTCCGGACACCAGATTTTGAAATGCATTATCATATTATATTTGTAGTCACCTCCTTTACAGGTATAATTGATAGTTACTTTTATCCCACCTTATTTCCTTGCATATACCACCTAAAGAACTACCCTGTAAAGCAACCATTGTGTGATGAAGAGCATCAACAAAAGTTTAAAATAAATAAATACTTAAAGATAATGCGATCAATTTCATAAGCAACAACGCAGTTAACTAGCGGAATATATTTCCTAGTTTATTCCGAGCTTAGGTTATATCCAGGATATGACCTGTTCTCGAACTAAATTGAAATCTCACTGCACAAAATATACTGTACAAAATGAGAGGACTTGAATTTTTTATATCCTAACTATGCATCTACGTCAGCTAAACATACTAATTCAAAATCTCAATTTTGGAGGGAAAAAAATGGAGGTCATTGGTTTTTGAACTTATCGATTAAATTTTTTAACGTAACTTTAAAACCATGAGCATTTTGATCCGGAATTTGTAAAATCATATACAATCGTAAATAATAAAATATCTACTATAACTGTTGGAAGATTTGAAATGTGTAAAATCATAATATTGCGCAAGTTCGCTGCAATCTTTCTGTGGCGCTTACATCAAACTAAAAAAATTCAAGAAACAATTTTAGTTTACATCAAATTAGTCTCTTTTTATAAATTTTATAGTAGTATTTTACTAAACATCGTACTTTAATACAAAATCAGTTAAATATTTATAATATCTTCATAAAAATAAATTTAGCTTACAAAAATTCAGTTTTAAGCAAACAATGCAGAAAAATAAAAATAAAAGGACTTTCTAAAAAGCTAACATTAAATTTGACGGAAACTTTTTTTGCATTTTGATGTAAAGAAACATAGTTTAATTAAAAATGCTAATTTTTTGCACTACAAAATAAAAAATGGATAATGAAAAATGGGCAAGGAACAATGCAAAATAAATGACGCGAATTTTATAAGAGGTAGTTAAAACAAGTTCATTAAAAAAAATTTTTTTTTAGTTTTTGTAATTTTCTGCTAAAATTTCTTTTGAAACAATTTATATCTATAGCTTCTGTAGCAATATTGTCCAAATATGTATTGCGCAATTTTCTGTACCAATAAATAAAAAAGTTTTTTTAATTATTCTATATGCATAACTTTTTTTATTTCTTTTTGGGTTCATGTGATTAGAATTTCATTTACTAATCAGACAAAACTTTGATTAAAATTATTATTTTTTTACGCTTACTATAGTAACATTTTTGACTGATTTCATAATGAAACATAATATCATAAATAAGGGCAGGTTGCATTATTTCTACACTGTTGTTATTCTATAATTCCGGAAAATAACCGGCATCAGTTTGTCCATAAAATTAATCGCAATGTTTTCGGGGAAGAACATTAGTTATAAAACTATGGGTACAAAACCATGCGGTTCTAAATCATTTACAACTAGCATGAAAATACTAGACTTTGTGTATTAAAAAGTTTTATGATGGTGTCATATATGCGTGAATGAGAGTATCATATTCTAATTGTCCAGGATCACAAATTGGAGAGTACAAAATACTGGGAACTATTCATGTGTTGTACGGAATGGAGGAAACATTGTGACGTCAGAGCTGGGACTCGAACCCCCCCCCCTTTTTGTCAGTCATGAGATTGACATATTCGCCTTATCGGTTATAATATGCACCCAGCTGTAAGGAACTAAGTGGTCTAATTAGATGGACCTAGTTAGCACGATAAAATTCTGGTTGCTTAACCGTATTAGCGAAAGCAGTTAATAAATGATTTTCCTCGTAGTTAAAAGTATACTATCTTCTGTATGGTTATTTGACTGTTTAATTTAAGTATGGTAAAATAACAAATAAATTATTAATTAACCATTTTTTCTAGAAATTTCTGGCAGTATAAGGAAAATAAAACTGTTATTTATCATTGTCCATTAAATGTAAATCAAGTGTTTAGATTTTTTTTAAAAACCCAATTTCGAAGCATAATAATAAAACTTGTTTACTTTGCTTCTGTTCTATTTTTTGAAAAAAAAATTTATTTCCGTATTTTAAATGAAGTTGTTGCTAGGAACACCAATCCCATTGTATACTGGTAATTCCATCAAATGTAAAATTCTTGATTATATAATGTCATGTAAAGAGAAATTTGCATTAAGTTTAAGCAATCACTGCTACATTTTTTTTAAAAAAATTTATGATATGCCTTGATGAAATTTTTTCAGAGTCCTACAAAACATTCAAGCAAAATACACAAAAAAATCACAGTTTAAAAACATGAAAACAAATGAATAATCATTAAATTCATTTATAAAATACTTTCTTTCCAGTTTTGTATATTAACAATAAAAATTTCATCGATACAATAAATTTTAGTTTAAAAACATTCTTGAAACTTTCAATATAATTCACTATATTGTTTATCATGCAAATTGTTACCAAAAATTTGGGTTACCATTAATAATATCTGATTCAAACAATATGAGAAAAACGTGTACCAGAAAAATGTGACTGATATAATTTAGAAAAAAGAGCGGTCAACAATTCGATGATTAAAATATTTTACCTCACATTCTTAGCCCTTCACCATAAATATTTGCTCGAATTAAAAACTTTTTGAACATAAATTAATAAGTCGTTGTGGCTCAAAGGATAGAGAACTCATTTCCCAATGAGGTAAACCAGGCCCGAATAACACTTTTGCCAGGTGGATATGAATTCTACTCCCACTCAGACCACAGTACTTACGTAGTGGTAGGCGCATCAGGGGTTAGAATCCCTTCGCTAAGGAAGTTTTTCGTGGTTTTCCTCAAAATGTACCGTAAATGCGTGTTAGTTTAATCAAATAGTCCTCCATGAAGGCTAGTTTGTCCCAATGAATGATCCAGAAGTTCATTTGTCCTCCGGTTTGTGTTCAAAGTTAAATCCTGTGGAGTTGAACATTGTCAACTGTAAACTCAATAAGTGGATAGGCTGTTCAACGCCGGATATAAAATTAAGTAAATCATAAATTAATAAATTAAATTTATTTGCAAAAGAAATTATTAATTCAAAAAAATAGTCTTAATTATTTATTAAAGTTTCTCAACTTTTAACTGTTTCATGAAATTAAAGTAACTAACTGAATAAAACAAAACCATTCTCAAACCTAAAGTTTTATAGTTCAGAAAATAAATCATAAGGAAGATAAAAAAGAAAAGCAAATATTATTATTAGAGTTATCCACTGAAAAACTAGTTAAGCACCATCGAAATTTCATCTTCTATCTAATTCTATCTTGCCTTAACTAAAATAACGTCTGTTACTGACTTCGCAGACAGACTCGATTACCAACATATAATAACTTCTGTGCCGTAAGTTATTTTCACTTAAATTAAATATAGATTTATTGTTTCCAGATTCGCAGCTCATTCATTTTGAAAAAAAATATTATCTTCATCAGGACATTTGATATAAATTAATTGTTACGGCTTTTTTCAATTTTTAGCTAAATGAAAGGAAAAAGTACAAATAAAGATCTAATTATATATCAGATTGTTGTAAAACTAAAATCGCTCCAATATTCAACATTTTCTCCTTCTCGCTTCATAAAGAAAGTTAATTAATTTATAATGAAAAATAAAGCTAAACACTTTTTAGTTACTATTTAACAGTTTTGAGAAGAAATAAAAAATAATAATAAATATCTTTGCTTTCAATTTTCGGAAGCAACTAGTAAGGAAATTTTAATTTCAATATTTTGCTAACTTCACAATGTAAAATTTTCCCGAAGTAAGACAATTTAACGTCAAGCAAAAATATCATACCATAGCTACTCATGCATAACTAACCTTTATCAATTATACTATATGATAAATCAACTGTGCAATAAAGTTTTTAAGCCTTTGAATTAATCATTTATTTATAAATATCAAAATGATGAATACCTATGATTTAGGTATAAATAAGTTTGTAGCAACGCAGCTTGGTGCATAAAAAAAGGTTAAGTTTGAACCTAATATTGTTTATAAATGCATGTTTTGTTTTTATAATAATTATAATCATTATTTTTTTTGTCACTGATTTGAAGCCACTGACTTCTTGGGTTGTAGACACAAAGTGTCTGCACACTTTGTGTCTACAACCCATTTTAATTTGCTCAAATTTAATGCATTTAACAATACCCTTTTTAGTAATAAATATACTCTTTTACCCTTTGTGACAATAAATAAGTTCCGCTTTATAGAGTTGTTTTAAAAAAATATATTTTACAGAAAAAGTATTATATACAGAAATAATATTTTTTTTAATAAAGAAAAATCTATTTAGTCTGGAAGTATTTATCTGAACTTTTTTTTAAAAACATTAATGATGCTCTAAAATTAACTTTAATATCACACTAAAATGATTCTAAAAGCACCAACACAAACTTTCAGATTAGACTAAGAATACAAAAATCATTAAAGAAATTTAATGCTAAAGAATTATGGAAACGTTACCACAGAATAAAGTAAAATTTCATGGTGCAGTTCACATCAGGAAAGTTATTTTTAATTCTGAAATTTAAATTCCAATGTAAGAAAAAACAAAGTTCGACATTAGCTACTTGTAAATACTCTCAGTCATATAACGGTAATTTTTGTCGTTAATATTATATAAAATCTTGTGCATTAACTATTTCCACAACTAGTATCATTTTATGCCATTTGATTGGTGTGCATATGTATTTGAATTTAAAAATTAAACCTTAGAATTTACTTTGGGACAAGATTTTTTTAATTAAAAAAATCACATTTCTTCTTTGTTTTTTTAATATATTCTTTATATTCATTTGCTAGTTATATTAACTTTTACTTTATTATCATAATAATCTAAATTTGTTTTCCCAAATTAAATGTATTTCTGTATGCCAGGATCAATTAGGTACTTCAAATCATTGCTAGAAAAATTTCTCATTTGGAATCCCCGGAAAACTGGCAAAAGCTCAACATTCCTGAGTTAGTTGTCTTGTGGGACATACTTTGCGTGATTGTTTATTGAAAAAAAAAATCATATGACGAACGACTAAAGGGTGTGCTATCTATTTGCTTATTAAAACCGATTTCCTTAATTAGATACTTAGGCTGCGAATTTTTATCGGAATAGAGTTTCCAAATCCTCAAGCTAAAACAAAATAACGAAGAGGAAGATTATTTACCAATTAAGTTTGATATTATTTGTTGAAACTAGTCTTTTCCCTAATGCAGTCAAAAAATAATTATTAAATATTTCTTTTTTTGTCAGATTGAATAAATATACTTTCTTTAAGATGAAATTTGATATCAAAAAAAATTTTATATCAATTTTGTACAACGGTAAATAAATAAAAAAGTACGTTTGGTTACTTAAAGAGTATTATTTTTATTTTTAAAACGGTATACATTTTATTTGCCGAATATTGCAATAATTTTTTTGTAATTGCTGACACGTAATTTACTTATATGTAAAAGCTTTTTGCTTTAAAACATATTTAATCAGAGAAAATATTTTACTGATAAATCAGAGGAACACTGAAGCGCAACCATAGAACTAGTTTTCTTAATTTGTTAAATATGTATAGTATCTGTTGGGAAACAATTCTATGGAATAGTTAGGTGTAATATGTCATCTTCAGAAAAAGTGTGTCCTATATTTTTATTTCCGTAAGCTTTTTTACTATATAATATCAAGTATCAACTTAGACTGTTCGTTAGAGTTTAAAATGTAATATCAAGAATCAACTTACATTGTTCATAGAGCCTTGTTTACCAGAAACAGGTCAAATCATTTTTAATCTTATTGCAATTTTACCTTTATTAACCCACGATTTGAATTATTTTTTTGAATTTTACACGAAAATATTACTTATTCTTTTTGTACTTGTTGTAGAGAGTTTTTGAGGATTTTCAATAAGTTTGAAAAGTTCAAACTAAAAATAGTAATTTATAAATATGTGCAACAACAAATAATCTTAATCAGTTTATTCTTATCGAAGATAAATGAAAATTAAGATAAATCTAAACATAGAAACCAAGTTGAAACTACCTAAAAAGGGAGTGAAAATGTAGTAATGCCTAATATGGATGCTTTAATAAATAACTTAATTAAACGAAAATATACAAAATTCTTATAAAGATTAAACGTAGTTTCATAAGTGTCTAATTTTTCTAACGTAATGAAAATGGAAATTTATGATCCTAATTTAATTCAATACCTTATGATCATCAGGTTTTAGATTTTGTTTGACAAGTTTCTTCTAATGTTTTGTATTTTCAGAAAAGATGCAACCCCATAATGCTTACAACTTAAAGATTTTGATAGGAAACAAAGGTCACCTTAAAGATATATTGCCATTTTAGTTTTAAGTGCGTGACATTCTTAACAAAGAAGACAATTATGAAAGCAATCGAATTCAGTACCTTAGAATTTTCATTTTTATGCTTTCCTTAATATATAAACAAACTATTTGATGGGATTTTTTATTTACTTTAAAATATAATTTTCAAATTAGTAATTATTTCCTTGAAAGAAAAACAAAATAAAAGGAATTTCTGCGATACATTGCTATAGATACTAAAACACAGAAAATGTGAAGTCATAAAAATGATACTAAAAAATCAACAAGGAGCTTTTAATGTATTCACTAGAAGGCAAGCGCGTTTATAAATGCATAACTTGACCATTATAAAGAAAATGAAGGATTATTAAGGCAATTGCATTTCATACCCCGTTATTTGCGTTGATTATGCATTCATAAAATAAAGGCTGGAGCTTATTATGAAATGAATTTCTAAAACTAGTATATTCGGTTTAAGTAGCTTTTGAATTCCATTTGAAAAGTTGATTTCAATATACTGTTATTTGCACGCAAGTTTTACACGAAAATGAAAACTACATTATTGCAGGAAATTAAAAATAAATAAATAAATAAAAATCAAGAAAAGTAAGCAAAGGTCATCCTAAAGATTTTTTTTACAAATGCCATGCTTTTCTAACATATTGAAATAGTAAATCGTAAAAGCAATCAAATTTAATACCCCATGATTTCCATTGTAATGCGTGCCTAGCATATAAAAAATTACTTAATGGAATCTTTACTTCCTAACTCACTGTACCGGTGGTATATTCTTTACCATAGTAGTTAGAACATTCGACTGTGAACTGAACGGTTACTGGCTTGGTCCTATCCTGCCGCCAACGACTATCTCTTCCACGTTCTTCTATATTGATGACTACGGACTAAAAATGCATTATTCTCTCACTCTTTGACAGATAGCAGCGCTACGCTACTTCGTTCATTTCTACGGTTTGCTTCAACGCGACAAAAGATTCAAATGTGTCTCAATCAACGTCATGCCCGACCTGTACTTGAATGTCGAATCATTCATGGTTAAATAGCTTCTCAATCACGTGAGCTTATCATATGCTCACGACCGGCAACGAATCACACATTCTCATTGACTGGAGTTGGCGTGTGCTGCTGCAACAGTATAAAACATTTAAACTCGTCATGATCGAGGTGTACCAGTGTGCAATTTTCCATAGTAGTTGAAGGTTCCCTGAATTTTCCATAGTAGTTCCCTGGTTGCAAATCGAAAGGTCCCTGGTTTGATCCTAACCGTCAGCAGCCACCTCTCCCTCACTCAACATACTATATTTTGATTAGTTTGCTACTTGGCGCCATATTTTCTTAAGAGGCATTTCTCTACTCGACCGAAATATTAAAAGGGGAGGATAGAGATTCAAAATATGCTTTTGATCCTCCTAATTAAATTTTCAGAAATAAACTAAAGGTAGATATTCACTTTACTCTGCAGCAACTTTCGAATCATGTAAAGTACAAGGTTGTAACGAATCAGAGCTTTAGATCCAAAGCGAGCAGTATTTTTTCATTTTTCCTGAAAAAAATATTTCAATACAGTTTTGCAATGAGTGGTGTTTGAAAAATAGCTAAATAGTATAATGCATATTTTTAATTTTTTTGATGAACATCTTTGTTTTTATGCAATATAAGTAAAAATTAATCACCCAAATTAGTTTTAATCAGTTAAAACTGTAACAAAATTAAATTATAAAACAAAAGTCTAAAAACTGACAAAAATGCAGTTTTAAATTAATGATTCAAAACCACATTTTTATTATTTTGAGGAAACTTTCATGCAAGCTCCAAAAATTATCTAGCTTTATTTCAATTTATTTTTATCTAGCTTTAATTTAATATAGGGCCCTTAGTGAAAGTAAAAGTATATATGTGGTTTGAAATGAATAAGAGATAGATATGATTTAATACAAGAAGATTCGTATGAGACATTTTATATATGTATATATAAACTTCTTTGTTTTATTTCAATGATAATCTCAGAATCAAAACAAATGAAATCTACTGACCTAAAACATTGGATATTATGACACTCATTCCGAAAAGGTCAGCTAAAAAAATATGCAAAGCCTACACTAGAATGTAATCTCATTTATAAGTGAATAAATTTAACTTTATAAAGGAAGCGAAGAATTATGTACGCAATCGAATTTCATACCCCATCATTTTCGTTGATTATACATTCCTTAAAATATAGGACGGAGCTGATTAAAGAATGAATTTCTAAAATTAGTTTATTCTGCCTAAGTCTTTTTCAAAGAAACGTCTCGCGTTATACTTTTTTATAAAGAAAAATTAGAAGAAAGCAGCTAAAATTGTTTCCGAAAGAAGAAAAAAAATAGATTTCTGAATAAAGCTAGAGAGGGTGTGCACTTTAATTTTTGGCCCAATCCTGTTTTTTTTCCTAAAGCTTAATACTTTTACATTGTAGATAATTACGATATGTTACGGTGTTCCCTTTTTTCCTGAATTTTTTCTTTCCTCTTTTACCGCGCCTCGTTATTCCAAAGAGCGTACAGCTCCGATTTCTTCTAGACTAGATCTAAAATTATCGCGTGTTAGAAGATCGTCATTAAATTGTGGTTTTAGATTCCCGCCTACTTTTGATGGCGCACAGAAATCAGTGCTATTTTTTAACGAAAAAAAAAAACGAATAAAAGTAAAGAATTAATATTAGTGCAAAATGTTTCCCTGGTTTGTATTACATGGTTAACTAGAAAATACTTTAGAAAATTATTTTCTTTCAAAGAATACAATTAAGGAAAAAAAAGCTCATCTTGGATGATAAATGGAAAGTATGATTTGAAACAAAGTTGAAGCATAGTGGGATGTAGTTTTCTTAAAAAAAGCTAGCGTGAAAGAAAAATGAATTCTTTAATGATACATGCTTCTGTCATTCTTGCATTCTTTTCTTTCTTTTTTCTGAATAGTACTTCTTTTTTATGTTTTGGTCCAATTAACATTTCCTTTTTAATGAAACGACCATTTCTTTGATGACCCTCAATCTACCTATTTCTTTAATTTATATAAGTTTGATTCGAGTTTATTTAAGTAAAAATGATATGAGTTTTAAGCACTTTTACGTAAAATGTAGTAAAAGTTATTCTTTGTTGAAGAGCATTATCTTTTATGTAAACATATTCTAATTATGGATAAAGTACTCTATTTAATTTAATTCTGTGTAGAATATAATTTAATGAGAGAAAAACGCTGTTTTTTGTGTTTAAATGAAATTTATTATTTTACCTATTATTTATAATGAATGCAAATGTCTTAATATAATCTCTATAGTTTTCATCTAACGTGGATGTTTTTCAGCAATGCAGTGTTATATACTTGTTATAAATAATGTGATATTATTGTATGAAAAAATTATCCTCGTTTGCCAAGTTTTTCTTTTTAACATATATGAATGTTATGCTTAAATAATTTAAAATATCCTTATTTCTAAAATGTTGTGTTTTTTTCCTTCACATATTTTAATAACGTGATATTGAAATATTCAAAGTATTTATGTCCCACTTATCTTTATAATTTTGTTTCTTAAGTATTTTACACATCCAAACTGTTTATTTATTTACCCATTTGTAAGTGTTGTAAACAAAATTTTAGTGATTATCTGGTAATAACCAGTTAATTATAGCTTACAAATATTGTGTGCGAGTTCATGAGCCTTTTTCCTTGTTCTTTTAAAGCTCTTATTTTTTCTATTTTAAAATATTTTAGTATGTAACTTTTATGTTTATTAAGTATTATTATATTAGTTAATGTTCTTCATATATTATCAAAAAATGCTTATTACATGTTGTAAGGAATACATGCATAAGCTATTTTGTGTTTCAAGCGATGCATTAAATATATTTATTTATTAGACTTACCAAATAGTTCAATTCCTTAAAGTGTGTAAGCAGATTTAAAAATATGTTTATTAATGAAAATTATTTGTAATAAAATGCTTGTTCGGTAAAAAAAACTTCGATTGAACTGTAAAAATGTATGTGTTGCTGAAATATTGGGAAATGAATAAGAAGCATTAGAAATAAAATTCAGAGTAAATGAGCACTTGTAAACTCGAAACTTTTTCCCAGTGCGGGATTTAAGTTTTTTACACACAAAAAAAAAAGAATAATGCTCACTTCCTTTTTTTCAGGTATAATGTTGGATTGATACTTTTTGGGAATAAGTATAAATTGATCAGCTTGACATCAAAATAATGATTTCTATTTCCTTCAGCATATTGAAATTTATTGAAAAGCATGGACAAAAAATTCTAATAATATTATTGTACTGTTGTACATTTCAGGTTAAATAAACAAAAAAAAGATAAACATAATTCTGGTAGGTAAAAACCAAAATACATGGTTTATAAACCAGTCATAAAATAATTTTCCTATTCATTTTGTAATTTTTCAGCTTACAAGGTAGCGATTCATAGAAAATTCTGGTTTACAAAATTGTAGTTTACTTTTATTTTCACTATTTTTAAATTATAGTTTTACTTTTATAGTTTACTTAATTTTGCACATTTGGTAAAAAAAAATACAAAACTGAAAAGCAAATATAACAGGATATATGTTTTTTAACCATGCTTTAAGGTATCATGAGGAAATTGTCAAATTTTATGACATATTATAATAACCCTATTTAATTCTTATTTTCTCAAAACAATTATCAAATCGTTTCGTTAAAATTTTCGAGCTTTTTGGTGTTCTTATAGAATAAGACACATGGGAAAGTGTACCATGTTCTTGTAATTTTGAAATTACTTTTTTTCTCAGGGAAAATTTAGTCTGATGTAAGTATTTTCTTTCGCAGTGGTTTTATTTTCGTATAAAATTTTTTTACGATTTGAAAAAGCTAAAACCTTTTATTTACCATTTTCATGAGTGTAAAATTTCGAATAAAGAAAATTAAGTTGTGAAATTGATAGCGTAAAAAACTTCGACAAATCTTTTAAAATAAACAGTTGTTTACCGTAAAAAAATTAAACGAAAAGAGAAAATGTGAACTTGAAAACCAAAAAAACCTAATCCTAATTTTGCCGTAATTTATATTAAAAAGAAATTTAAAGTTAATCATTAAGCAACATATTTTTTGTACTACAATATTTCCCAAGCAATTTGTTCGTTACACGTAGACAATATAATGATCTGCACAGAACTAAGTTTAATGTATTATTTTCCTCATTAATTACGGTAAGAAATCAGTTTAATTACACTTAAATAACATTTGAGACTTTGTATTGTCATTTTAAACTATTTTCTAAACAGTTTATAGCATTGGGAACGAACGAAGAAAAAAGGTTTAACAATATTTCTATGTAATCTCTCATTATCTTAAAACCTTTAATTTTTAAATACTATAACATTCATTCCTCTATCAAAAATAATGGATTGAACAAAGCTGTCTAAAGATATTAAACTGAAAATCAGACGAAAAATCTTAGAAACTCATTAGGAAACTGGATAAAAATATTTTTCCCTGTTTGAACGTTTAATTATTGATAAATGCTTTAGGGCTGAGGTTCTTAGTTTTCTCCAGATTCTTTGTCGTACTCTGACTGAAACTTTCACTTTTATTCGATTTGATTTGGCACAAAAATGTAGAATGAATTGAGTAAAGTGAATTACAAGGCAATTTATTACAGGATTGTAAATTATCTACTACTAAGTAAATAATTCCAAACTAAAAGTTAAATTGACAAAATTAAAGTGAAATTAAAAGTTAAACAATTTAAGTAATTATAGTTTTGTATCTAGTATCTTTAATTTTTTAATGGTTATCCTGAGCAAAAGTATATCATAGAATTATTCCTAAATAATTCACAATGAACTTAAATATTTAACCCTTTCTTTATCAGAGAAATCAATTTAACGTTGAACTATAATACTTAAAAATATTATTGCGACCTATATAGGGTATCAATACCTTTTCATTATCATAGAAATCAATTCATTGTTTAACTAAATAATTTGAACATCGTTTTTTGCATGAGTTTTATTTATTTATATATTTGTAATTTTGTTTGAGTCAAATACACCATTAAAAAACTTCTTATAAACTTTCTGCATTAGATTTGTTTCTTCCTTTCTTCTCTATTCTTTATTAAAAAAACACTGGAATAATTTTTTGCTATTTAAAAAAATTATTATTATTATATTTTTCTATTAAATATTCCCAAAAACATCTTAGTCACTAATTAGAAAATCATCACAGAAACCACAATAAAAAATGTAGTTAAGAGAAGTTAATCATCTCTGAACCAAAAACCAGACTAAAAATACTGCAAAATATGTGCTGTTTAGAATAATGGTGGTAAATATACAAGTAATGCTATACAAAAAACACATTATCGAAAATTTGTTTTTATAGTTAGTAGGACTTGGTGTGCTGTATAATTTAATGTCACTCTTTAAGTCACAACAGTTTTCACATTACACTGTATAGAACTTCTTCATAAATAATGATTGTTAATTTGAATGTAAGAAGGAAATTAAATAGAAAGCTATAACTGTATTCATTGAACAAATAATGTGTGTTATTTATTATATAGTAGATATTAAGCTTTAAAATGCGACATTTTAATTAAATTATACCAAGCTTCACTTATCTTTGTCTTACTTTATTTAAGATAACTTACTTAAACTCTTCTATTATGCTTATTTTTTTGTTTTATTTTTTTAAAGCATATAGCATGAAATTAATATCTGACCATTTTAAGCTTTTTTTCTTCCAAACAATACTTGGTGAATCAAAATACATAATTATTATTTCCAGAAATACAATAAAACTGCCCCGACATTGAAAATGAACTGAAATTCTATTTTTTAATAGACTCAAACATATTACCACAATAATAACAAACAAAATAGAATAAATTTCTTGGCTGTATTTCGAACAGTTTAAAGAATTTTCAATACAATCATAAACATTTTTATTTGCATTTTTATTTAACATTTTTATTTAAGTTCAAACAATTTTTCCTCTAACCATTACGAAAGTGTTGTTGTTTCTGAAACTGCTACAGAGTATGTAAATATTGAAAATATGCTTCACTTTGACCAAATATCATAGATTTCTAAAATCACATTATTTGGAAAAAAGTTCGAAAGCGTACGTTATCCAATTGCTTTGTAAGATAAAAAATATTATTAAACACAAATTGAAAGATAGAGGCTTTAACATTATAAAAACATTAGTAGTTTTAGTTGTAAATATGAGTTGTTTTAAGTCTTAAACTAAATCAAAAACATTTAGAAATAAAAATATTGAATTGCAAGTTTCAAATTCAAGTTAGAAATTAAAATTTATTTTTTAGAAACTCGATAATCACATTATTTAATCGATACGCTCAAGGAATATTTTAATAAAGTTTTAAAATTTTTACTTCTAAAAAAATATGAATCAGATTAATAATTTAAATTTTTCTTCGGAATGTTAAATTATATATTTATCAATCGTTTATTCTTAATCATATATTTATCATCTGTATTATTTATAATTTTATTTAATTTTTCAGAGTTTTGAAAACAGCTCTACTTCATTTCTAAGATGTATTTTGAAATAAACCAAGCAACGTAAATGGAGATTATGTTTATTTTCATACATTTAGAAAAATAATGCTGAAAAATATTGAATACATAATTATTTTCTTGCAAAAAAGGAAAGAAAAAAATTAAGATTAAAAACTCACAATATAACAAACCATTTCTTGTAAAAGAATAATCAAAAGATGTGTTAAAAGCAAATAAAAGATTTCTTGGAATTCCTTAGTGAATTAAAGTAGATAAAGATTTCGAAAATGAAAATGTTTTTGATAATAAAGAACCATCGATCAATAAACAGAAATCACGTATTATAAAGAAAGGCATAGTTTATATCAATAATGAATTCCCATTATACGAAATTATCATTTAACCTAGAGTTGCGTATGTGATTTCAGCGGCTATCAGTTTCGATGCTGGATGAAATGGAGGTTAGATTCTCTGAGAATCGAACGTGAGTTGCATTTGTCTATCATAAGGGGTCCTCTTGATATTGCATTTGTTTACTTTTGAAGAAGAATATGGAGGACAAAACTCTCCTCTTGATATGGTAAAATTTACTGTTTCCGGTTTTAAGGAAGTACAAAAAATTTGGGTAGTTTTTACCGAAGTGAATTAATGGTTTTATAATATGTGATTCAATTTGGGAAGTGTGCTAAAATTTAGTAATTATATTATGATACCGAAATGCATGTAATAAAAACTATTTATAAGATAAAATATGTTTTTCAGTTTTGTATTACTTACTAAATGTGTGCTAAAATAAACTATATTTTTGAAACCAGAAGTTCCGATGAAACGTTACCATATAAACGGAAAAAAAATGCAAAAATGATTTAAATTCCGTATGTTTCAGTTCTATTAAGTATAATTTTATTTTTTTTACCAGAAATGTCATTATCTTTACTTAAGTCATTATTTTTTTACCAGAAATGTCATTATTTCACATTATTATGCTACTTTTACCATAATTTTTTTAATTTATCATAATTTAATTAACTGTGAGAACACCAAAAAGCACGGTAACTTTTATCGGAGAGCTTTGGCAATGACTTTTAGAAAAATTAACAATAAAAAATGGTTTTTTTTTACCATTCTGTGTAGTAGGAAATGTGGTAAAATTTTCAAATTTACTTTTTTAATATGACATTAAGACTTTTTATTTGGTTACATTTACTTTTTTGTATTTTTACTAAATATGTGGTAATAAGAACTATTTTGAAAATATTAGTGTACTATGTAAGTATATGGGGAATGTGAAGAAAAATAGAACAATACTTTACACTAAACATCGCTTTGATTTTTGGAAAAAGGTTGCCTCCCGTATTTACAGTATTATCTAACAGTATCCATGCATTAAAATATAATTTTTATTTTAATTTTGGAATTTATATTGCTGATTAGATTTGTTAAACACACATTTCAGATTAAATATTATTAGTTAAATTAATAACTGAATTACTGCAATGAGAAAAGAGTATGGCCAAAACTACCAGAATATGGTAAAATTTATCGTATTTCTGACTATAGGAATGCCAAAAAGCTCGGTAATTTTTACCGAAAAGATGTGGTAACTATTTGAATAAAATAAAAAATAAAATATGCTTTCATAATATGTAATGAAATTTGTGAAATACTGCAAAATTTGGTAATTTCATTATGATACCTCGGAACATGACATGAAAACCAATGATATGGTTAAGTTTACTTTTCAGTTTTGAAGTTTTTACTAACTGAATTACTATGCAAGTATGGTAATTCAAATAGAATCTTTTTCTCCGTGCATCGTATCTAAAATAACAACATCAGAAAAAAAAAAGAGAATGAAAAACAAACATTCAAATACAAGAGGTTAAAAATTCATTTTCATGAAAACCGGTAAAAGGTATGTTTCCTTTTCACTATTTAATGACATTCGGAATTATAATCAAGAAAAAAAATGTTCGTATAATTTTAAAAACAATAAAGCACATTTTCTTTTTTATCATTTAAATAATTTTTTCATACACCTTATTTTCGCATTATTTTTAGTAGTAGTTGTTTTTAGCAAAATTAGCAATGCCTGTTCCCAAAATTTTCATTATCTTTGCATATTCTAAAAAAAATGGGTTACTTTTTTATCACTAATCTAATGTCATGCAGTTACTAGATAGGCCATTGTAAGAAAATAGCTATAACATAAAAACGTTTGATTCCTTAGCAAAAAATAAAATATTCGAAATAGCTCTTTAGGTTTATTTTTTAAACAGCTTCACAGGATAGACAAGTGGTGTTATTTATAAGCTTCAGATGTCAAAAAGTAAATTAGTAAAAATAAGCGAAGGAAATAAACAAATAATTTGTCCGCCGTATTTAGTAAGAACTTATGCGTTTATTATTTGTTTGTTGTGAGTTTTTTTTAATAATTTAGATTACCTAACCATTTGACGTAGAATTTTTATTTAACATATTTTTCATGATTTTCTAATTATTTTGTACTAAATTAGGTCAAAATAAGTAAAAAATATTATGTTTAGCATTTGAATAACTTATAGTTCTGAAACATAATTTATAGTTATAAAGTCAAAAGCAAAGTCTTCTAAACACGTCTAACTTTCGAACAATAAGTTTTCAAATTTGTACATATTTAATTACTTAGAGCTAAGAAAAACAGTTATTCATCATTGAAATTTATTTAAGTTGCAAAATCTATTATTGATAAGCAACCCTGAATATTTTTTGAATAATCGCTCTAGCACTCAATCTTAATGGCTCGAAGAAGTAACCTCAGATATGCTGATTAATAAACGCGGACTATATTTTAAGTTACAAAATCAGGCACAACAGCGTATTTTCTCTAAATAAACACACCAGTTTTTTGACGGATTCGGATTTCTGACTCACAAAATATAGGGGGTAGCCGCCATCAGGGAAATATGGTCCCAATAGTTTGGTTGGGACAACGTTCCAAAGTTTGTACCCCTTAATGTTAATGTTACTCTTTGCGTATTTCTCTATATCTCAAGAAATTTTTAAGCGAATTAAAAAATTTGTGCACACAATTATAAAATTTGTTTATGCAAAGATAATTCCATGCAAAAGTAATTTTTAATAAATTTTTATTATTTTTCATTATTCTATTTATTAATGGTCGAAAAAATTTTGAATTGTAAAGTATACAATTTTGTATAATTTTGAAGAATATAATTTTACTTTGTTTCGTAAAATTATGTTCTTTAAAATGATACAATATTTGAATTTTTTTTACCTTTATTAAATAAAATGATTAACAAAAATAAATTATAATTAATAACAGTTATATTTTGCATGGAATTATCTTTGAATAAGCGAATAATAATTCGTTGCAAAAATTATTCAATTCACTTAAAAAGTTCTCGAGTTATAGTGAAATATGCAAAAAGTAAAATTAACATAAAAGGACCGTATTTGAATCGCTCTCCAGTCCAATTTATAGGAACCATATTTCCCAGATTTCCAACACCCCTTTATCTTGGGGGTCAAAAATCCGAATACGTTTAAAAAAAAGACATGTTCATTCTCAGAAAGCGCATTTTTGTGTCTGGTTTCGTAGCTTATATTATCGTCTGTACCTATTAATTAGCATTTTTGAGGTCTTCCTCTTTAGCCATTAATATTGAGTCCTAGAACGTGAAGATCCGATTATTAGATCAAAAGCTATTCAAGGTGGTCCGTTTTTTTCAAATATATTAGAACATTGCACATGTTATCATTATATGCTCATAATCATATTCCTTGTACTTGACATTTAGTACCTTACGCTGATAACTGAGTTTACTAGGATAAAATTTCTTCTTTTATTTATCTTTTTTTAACTTTTCATTTTTTTATCTCATCGACTTCAAGGGTTGTAAACATTATATTTATAATTATCTTAATGTATTATATTGTTGAAGTTTCATTTATTTCTAATTAAAAACCTATTACCTATATTACTATATATAATACCTTTTTTACCGCACCGTTACTTACATTAATAAATTCAATCTCTAATACACGCAAAACTAGCCATATTTAAATAAAATGTGCACAGTATTTAAGCATTTGGAATAGAATAGGGTGTGTTTGGGCGTGACAGCTTATTCGTCTAGAGAGATTTCATCTTTTACATTCATTGCGAAATGATAGGTGTGTGCAAGGCTCCTAGTTAGTCAAATAAGAACGAATTCCATTTATATAAAAAAAATTAGATTCTTTAAATTCTTATAATCTCGAAACATTGTCGAAAAACTAATATATATTCGAAACATTGAATAATATAATGTACGTCTGCAAAAACTATTTAACGATCAGATTTTCAAATATAACGACTCAATCTTAATAATTGGAGGGTATGTTCTCAAATATGCTAATAAGTTAGTGCAGATGATATTTCAAGTTGCAAATTCAAGCACAAAAATATACTTCCTCTTAATTAACATTCCTTTTTATCAAAGGATTATGATCTCTGACTCCCAAACTATATGGGGTGGCAGCCATCTTATTTGAACAGTTTGGATAGGAAAGTGGTCAAACGCTTGCATTTTTTAGCAGATTTTTAAGCAAACTGAAATTTTTTTGCACTTAAATCATTCAAAAAATGATTCAACATATTGGGTTTAGTTTGTATTGATTGTTTATTATTTCGTTTTTTATAAGAATAAAAGAAACTGAGGCACAATATTAACAAATTTTTTGCATCATTTTAAAGTATGTAATTTTATATGACAAAGTACTAAATTTGATCAAAATGGGTCGAACAATTCCTGAGAAATTTGACTTGAAACCTTACGAAATCTTAAAGATGTTATCTTAAAAAATAAGCATTTAAAATAAACTTAAATTTACCTCATATAAAACACATTATTAAAAGACCGGACAGTCGTAATAGTAATATAAAAATAATTAAATGATATATTATTCCTATCAATCTACTCAGACTAATATTCTCACTCAGGCTAATATTGGTTTAAAAAACATATATAAATAAATGAATAAATAAATAAAAACAAACATTCAACGTTAAGTACAACAATAATAACCGTTCAGAAAAATCAGTTAAATAACGAAGTAATCGAGTCCCCTCCTTATTATCAAATATTTTTAAGGAAAAAAATGTTTACTTACTTTCCCAGAAAAATCGTTTAGTAATTATATCAAATACCTACCAGAGAACGAAATATGAAAAATATTGTAAAAGTGTACACATATTTCTTGTTGTCATCTTAAAATTTACTGAAATCTTGGTAATAATCGAATTATCCTGGAAATTAACCTTTTGGTTTTGTTTTAAAATAGTCCCAATTTCCCACCGAGATTTGGATGAAAAACTTACATTTAAATTAGATTTTATGTTGATTTAGAAATATGTTTTACATAAAATGTTAAGATTTGTGCCAGCAAATTCACATTTTATTAAGACTGTGCTTGACGCACAGACTCAATTGACACAAAATTTGAGCTCATGGTCAGTCTGCAAGGTAACTCCTCTCTCTGTTTTTCTTTTGCATTCACCTTTTGAGAATATTGGCTTGCTTGTTGGATGGTTTCCTGAATCATATACCTTTACGAAAGAAATCCTCCCTGGAAAATACGGAACTCATTCTAGTCAATGACAAACTAGTGTTTTTTCTGCTGCACACTCTTCTTTCCATCTTTAGTAAAACTTTTACTTAGAGAACTTTAACCATAAAAAAGGTAACAAACGAATATATAATTTATAGAATATAACCTATAAATATATTTCAAAGCAAACAATGCTTTAGAAAAGAAGAAAATATATAATTTACAGAACATTAAATCTGGGTCTCATTCGGCTATCCCCTTACATATTGCTCCGGACGATGGCATGTCGTGTCCGACCCTTTTGCCTGCCTGGTTAAGTCACATACTCACATAGTCAAGAAGATCATTTTATAAGAGTGAGGGGATTTCAGTGGGAGTTGGTGGATTTACATCTGGGAAAAAAAAACTATTTTTGTGCATTATGCTTTGTTCTAGTGAAAATTCAACTTTTATAGTACCTGTCTAGAATCAAATCAAGGGAACCGAGTGATGTAAAATGTAACGTAACATGGAGAAAAACACGGAGATAAAATTACCGTACTTTTAATACCAGAACGGTAAAATTACCGTTCTGGTATTAAAAGATAAAACATAGGGTACTTAAACCATTTGGTAATTTTTCCGCTCATGTGATAACGATTTACCGGAATTTCTGATTTTCAAAATGAGTTCCTATTACCACACATTTAATAAGAAATACAAAACTGAAAACTAAATTTAACCGAATAAATAGTTTTCATTTCATGTTCTAAAGTATCGTGATAATATTACTAGATTTTACCTCATTAACCAAATTTTATCACATATTATAAAGCTATTTTTGTTCTTGGTTTTGCCAAACTCCTTACCAGAGCTCTTTGCTAGAAAATCACTGAGATTTTTATTGTTCCTTTAGAGCCGGAAACATGGTAAATTTTATCATATTCTAGTAGTTTTGATTTTCTGATAGTTTTCTTAGAGTAGGAAAGAGTTAAGCTAATCATTCTACTTCTCCTAGATCCTCAAATATAGCTTTTAAAAACTATTGAAATAATGTGAGTTTCGCTGTCATATCATTTTGGTAATTAAAAAAATGTTACTTTATATTTTTTCAATTATTTTCTGTGTTATATAAATTTTATAATTCACTTTTTTCACGAAAAGTAACTTATATAAGCTTGTTTTAATATGATGAACTTTAAGTGTTCATACCAATAATTGAAACATCGCGACTCTAAAAGTACAAAAATGAAAATAAATAAATAAAAAAATTATAAATTTTGCATTTTACAAGATGTGTAAGTAACTAATTATGTTACTCTCAGTATTTTAACAAACAAACATTTGCTATATTCTTCAAATGACATACACCTCACAGAAAAAATACTTAATGAATACTTAATTTTAATGAAATTAATTTTAAGTTAAATAAAACTGTTTTATGAAAAGTTTCAACTGATATATTTGAAAACTTTCTGAAAAGTAATACCGATCTCAAATTTTTTTAGAAACGTTATCAAAATGTATACTATCATATAAAGCATGCTAAAATAAAAATAAATCAAATTTGCCGTAACCATAATATGGTGTTATGTTTTGCCATACTATCGGACTTCTTAAACTTAATTACTGGATACTTAATTTTGATATGAACGAAAACTTCATATAATATCTACTAATTTATATTAAACGTTTGAATCAGTTAAATATTGGTCAGGTAAATAGATGCATGCAGTGTATATGTTTAAATTCATTTAGCTACAGTTATCCCAAATAATATATTATCTTAAGTATAACGATGCAGATACATTTGACGAAGGAAACATTTAAAATTCACTACATGAAGTCTGAAACTGTTTAAAATGCGAGCTTATTCTATGAATTAGTGACATTTTAGTGAATTTGGGAAAATCCGATTTACTACGTACAGAAACTTTAGAAAATTGCTCTCGAAAAATACTTTTCTAATTAAATCAGCTTTGTTTAAAGTCTTACCAGGACAAATAAATATTCTTCATTATAATCTGATCATACAATAATTTTTAATCTGGAAATCTCAGTCTTTTCAAAATAATCTCTAATATTCTGATGCACAAGTTGAAACCACTTACTATTTTAGTTAGAAACTAATTAAATTATGTAATATAAATTAAGTTATCAAACATTTTTGAAGCTAAATTTATGTAAGGAAACAATGGAATTCGTGACATAATGTCGTTTATAATAAATTTACACATTTTTTATTAACGATAGTTAAAACCTAGATATATATTTAAAAATTCGACTGTTTATTTTTGAAAAAAATAGTTTTTAGGCAGATTTTATAGAGTTAAAAAGCTGTGATAGTTATAACAATTAAGTTTAAAAATTAATAAAAACTGAAAGGGTTTTCCCTTTTTAAAAGCGCAAACCATAACACTGTTGCAAATTTTTAAGTGCATTGAACCATAATTTAAGCCTAACTTCATTTAACTTTAATAAGGTGCAAATTTTAATAAAATAATTGTTTTTCAAAAACTGATTATTTGATAGTTTGGCTAAACGTAAAACTGAAAATGTTTCAGTTTAAGAGCTTATTAAGGTAGATACAAGTACTGATATTAATATGATTGTTCTATTACACACACACACACGCATATATATATATATATACATAAAAATTCAGTTAGAATTGAAATCTACTTTTTAATGAAAAAATATGTCATTTTGCCAGGTACAAATCAAATTTACCAAGGGTGAAGACTAAACAAGTAGATTTTATGATACACAAGTATATAAACTATAACAGATGAAATTTGTACACAAGAACTTAAATTTAAAATCTCACAATGATAGTTAATCTCACAATGATAGATAGTTAATTCAGTCTTGTGATACAGATTATTCAGAACCAAATTACAGATGATATTAAAAGATTTAAGAAGGTATATGCATAGCTCCCAACAAGGACAGGAAAAAATCCAGAAGATTTTATGAAATAAAAGTTTCATGAAAATTGGTGCATAGTGTACTAAATATTTTGCACATAGGGAATTTTAAGTCATCAAAATAGAAAAATTGCAATATTTTCCAGTTACGATTGACATTAAACATACCTGAAATGTTATGTATCATGTATACTCATAATTTTGAATATTAAAAGACATTTAATTCATCAAATATAGTTAAAAGATTTATTTAATAAATTTAAAGAAAGAGTTTTGAATAAAAAATATAGTGAACATTTTAAAACAAAAAAGTTTAGAATTGATTTCTATAAATGAAGATCGCTTCATTATGTACTATTAATATTTATTTAAATATTTAAGCAAGCAACAAAATTTTCATTTTAATAGATTTTTTTTAGGAAACTTATTTAATTTTAGGGAATTTTATAAAATGTACAAAAATCAGGAGAATTTTAATTAAACCAGTAGACCAGGAAAAATCCAGTAGATGAGAAGAACAAAATATGTGTCACAATAGAAGAGAACAATTAAAAACATTACCGCTCCATTAGACATGTGGTGGTACCATTGTAGTTTTCGATGATAGAAATCTTCTAATCAGGAATAAAATCTTCTAACTCAAGAGGCAATGATACTTGAACCCTCTCACTGCCCCTTGCCCAGGCACCAGCATTTAGAATCTTTAT
>NC_092214.1:67004345-67018939 GCF_043381705.1 Parasteatoda tepidariorum
ACTTATATATTTGAGTCAATTTTTTATATATATATATATATATATAGTTTGATGTCTTCAATCTTGCTTTACTGGTTGGTACATCAACTTTTCATAATGCTTGTCTTTTTTCTTTCCCTTTTTTCCGATTATATATTAATTTCTTATAATTAGGTAAAAATTCTAAACTTATATATTGATAACGGAAATAACATACACTATATTCATAAAAATTCAAATTCATAAAATGCATGCTTTATTTAATTGCAATTATTCATAATTCAGAAGCGTCAAAAACTTTTAAGTAAGATTTTGACGCAACTTAATTAGTTAAAAATATGCCTAAAATTAGGTATTTAAATATTTCTTTTTAGTGATTTTATTAAAAATTTTATTTTTATTAATTTTTATTATTCATCTCTTTTTGACTTCTTTGTGCAAAGTTTTAAAGTAAAGACAAGTAGTTAATGTTAATTATTAAATTTTGTTATTCGAATTCATACTAAGCTATTTTTATTGCAGAACAAGAATTATACTTTTTTTTTCTAATCAAAATAAATATTTAGTTAGGATTTTAAGCAAATTTATATCAAAAGAGTTTACAAAATTGAATTTGAAAAAGGGTATTTAATCCAGATTTTTTAGCTTAAAACCTCATCTTCAAAAATTTATTGATTTCACTTTGTTTCAGAAATTTGTCTTAAATGAATTTAGGCAATTTAAAACAATATACCTTTTTCTATTGCTTGAAGAAAAAGCTTTATAAATTAAACAAATAATTTTGTTTGAAGAAAAAAATAACTCATAGTATTTTCAATTGAACCTAAATGAGCATAATATTTATAAAACTGCTTACTTTAAAAATTCGTTTAGAGCTCCTTGCTTTTAAAAACTAAATTTAAAAGAAAAATAACCAAACTTAGAGGGAAAAAAAACTCAAATCTGCATTGTTACGAGTATTTCTTAAAAAAACACTCTGAAGTAATAATTCATTTAATTGTTATTTTACTGTATACAGTCAAAACAATTGGATAAACATAAAACGATGTTATTCAAACTGCTAACTCAGAGAAAATTCATTAACTGTGCTTTCACATTATTTGATTTAACAAACAAAAACTTTATCCTTGCCAACAAGACCCAGCTCATGAAACTATTTAGTTCTTTGCAGCCACATTGATACAGGGTTGTAACCGAGAGGGCTAATCGGTCAATCTCACTCCACACAGAAAGCGAGCTCGAATTCCTGGATGCAATGTGTCGACACGTTCACATTGAAAGCTTTCGCTGGTACTAGACTTCCTAATTAGATGTTTAAATTCAGAATAAACTAAGATAAAAAAAAATTTATATCAGAAACATTTTTTCGAAAAGAATTCTTTTTTAACAAAAATTATAGTATTTTCTATTGCTCACGATAGATGGCACTACATAAAGCAGAAATTTTGTATATTAACAGTAAAATTTTTGAAGGTGGTACTACTACAAAAATTCTGTCTCTGGAATGGGCCAAATTACCACAGTCTTCATACAGCATTTTTTCCTCAAACCCAGCAGCAGTCTATCCATTAGATTAACCGTGAAGTTTACGGATAAGAACATTTTATACCTTTACGGTTTTGAAACCGTTTACAGCTTGAAAGGTTATAAAACCATAAATAAAAAACTGCGCCATTTTTAACCATTTACATCTAGCATGGTTTCAAAACGGCAAAAAAACACATTTTACTAAACATAGGAACTTTTGATTTGAACATTTGAACATTTCAGACTGCAGGATACAAATTGCTAAAAGCAGAACACTGGATACTCATCATGTGTTGAAGGGAATGGAGATAACATTTCGGTGTCAACTTTGGGACTCGAAACCCAGTACTGCTGGTCATGACACTGACAGATTAGCAATCTCGGCTACAATATTCACGCAGTTGCAAGGAACTATGTGGCTTCATTAGATGGGCCTAATTTGTTCAATAGAATTCTGGTTGTTTAACCAAATTTCAGGAAAGCAGTTAATAAACTGTTTTTTTCACAGTTACCACTTTGATTACCATATTACAGTTAACACTCTGATTACCATCTTATTATGGCCTGTTTTGTTTGAATATGGTAAAATAACAATGAAATAAATTGTTATTTAGCCATTTTTTTCCGAGACATTTCTGACAGTGCATCGAATAAAACTGCGATGAAAATTATAAACATGCACACTGAATACGTTTATTCTTAAAATGTTACAGTTTTATGAAGCAGTGAGAATGTACAACATTTAATATCACCAAATGTCCATATACATAAATCATTCTGAATTATTAAGGTTAAAAATTCCATCAGAGGGATATATTTTCCCCCGTTTCATCTTCATTTTAGTAATCTCATTCTACAAGATGAAAAAAGTTTAAATCTAAATGAAAGGATGGAAGAAAAAAAAACTTAATCGCTGGTGAAAATGAAACTCTCAGTGAAGTTATTATTTTATTTTTCATTTTTTTTCTTGAGCGTGTCATAAAATCTCCTATTGTAGCACCGGACAACAGTGAAAATTATTTTTGTAAGACCCCCGCGTACAAAGGAAACTTGGAAAGTATTTATGTCACGCTAACTTGGAACTAGATATATTACATGAAGAGAAAGGGAAAAATCTAGATAATAAGAGCTTGAAAGATATTTCCAGGTACTAGATAATAGCTTACGTTTAACACGCTCATCTGTACTTAAAATATATAAATCTATTGTACGAAATGTATGAAAAAATATTTTATATCTGTACTTAATTATTCATTTGAAGTTCTGTTTCAAAAATAATTGTGTTCAGTGGAATGGAAAAAGAATCCTTTTTTATAATAGCAATTCTAATCTATTATTATTAAACTTGAGTTGAAGAATTAATGTATTAGATAGAATGGAGAAAAAATTCTGGTAAATTTACCGTGATGCATGGTAATGATATTTCTGGTTAAAAAAACATAATTCTGGTTAATAAAAGCACCTGGTATTTTTTCCGTTCATATGGTATCAGCTTAAAGAAAATTCTGGTTACCAAAATTATTGTTCATATTACCATATATTTAGAAAAAATAATAAAAAAACAGAAAAATAAATTTTACTGAATGACAGGTTTTCCAGCCATGCTCTGAAATATCATGATAAAGCTACCAAAATTTATCGCACACTGTAAAATCGAATGTTATTGATAATTTTATTAAAATCTTTACCAAATCGCTTCAGTAAAAACGGTACATTTTACCATATTCTAGTAGATTTAATAATGCTTTTTTTCAGAGCATTTATACAGTTTGTCACTTTATTTATATTTCAATTGGTAACAATATATTCCTAGAAAAATAGGTTTAACGATGCACTACAATATCAGTAACATGAATAATAATGCGATTTAAATGTGATATTACCTTAATATAGTGTTCAACTGGAACATTTTTCTATTTAACTTTAACCATATTGTTGTGAAAACAAATCTAAAATATATAATAAATTGGCTCTACTTTACACTATACAAGGGTTGTATCAAATTTGAACAATATTGATGTTCAACACGCAATCGCAACAATAACTCTTAAAATAAACATTGCTAAGTTATTGTTAAGATATATAATTTTTATGTATTAATCTGTTTACAACTGAAGTACATGCAAATGCATTAAAATAATGCAATTGATGCATAAAACTAAAAATAATAAGAAAACAAATGAAACGGAATTTTTTTTCGGCTGTGAAAATGTGTAACGGCTGTGGAATACCTGCATAAATGTAAAATATTTCTTACAGCAAAAGCACATAAAATGTTTAAAAATAACATATTAAGCACGAAAAAAATCATTGAAAAGATCGTATTGCTTATTAGTGCAAATTTTTTTCTGTGTTTTTTTCAACTCCTACTGAAAAAAGACTACTTCCTTTCTATGTAAATATTTTCTTAAATAACCCCATCAGAATAAAACAAAAACAAAATATATCAATCAATCATGGAATCATTATAATTTTTTTAAATACTGTATATAGCTAAAAGGCATGTAAATGTTTTAAAATGAAGTAAGGATCTTAAATAAATTAGGGCTGAAAAAAAATAATATCATGTATCAAAAATTTATCGCTTCATGTTTTTCGACTACCAGCATAAAGAAATCCCTTCTTCTTTTGGATGTAATGGATGCAAATATTCGATCAGATTAAAACGAAATTAAAATATTTTATTCGACCATGGAAATAATGTAGTGTAATTTTTATATTGACATAAAATATATTTTCTATTGTCATAAAATTGACTTGTCGTTCTAACCTTTCACATTTTTAGATGAAACTAAATTTATAATCAAAGCATTTTTAAATGATTTTAATTATTCGAAATTTTGGAGTTACCATCGATAACAAATAATAAATGTAAAATATTTAATACTTATCTTTGGAAAGTTTTAACAAGATTGAAATGTTGATAGAAAATGTTTCATGTTTGTAATCTTAATTTTGAAGCAGTATAATACAAAGATTTGAAGATCCTTCAGAGAAAAACATCAAAAATTTCTACCTGCAAGCTCAAATTTCAATTTACAACTTATAACCTGCAGTCATTTGTTTAAACTTATTTGTAGTGAGATAGAAACGATTATCATTCAACTTATAATCATAGATTCAATACACCATCATATTCTGTTGTCAAAAAATACCATTTTAATAAGAAGTACAAATTTTGACTATGTTTATTGGTCTTTTCACTTTAAAGCGAAATATTTTGTAAAGAACATCTTTCTAAACTGTATTTAAACTTAGCTAAGAAGTTATATTTATTAAGGTTTTAGGAAACTATTTGAACGTTATCGTCTACATTGTAAATCCGAGTTAATGTTTATAATTAAGAAAGCTTCTAGTTTGACAGTCTTGAAGTGTTTCTAAAATATCTTTTTAGTTCTTTTGAAACACTGCTCAATATTTAGACTCATACTTTAGGATAGCATATTCCTTTTTTTTCCTTTTTTAGGTTTACTTTTTCTTTTTTTTCGTCGGGTATGTGTATGTAACCCTATTTGTTTGTGGCTGAGTGTTATGAACGATTGCGTTTTTATTTAAGAGAGTAATTTAAACCATTCGTGTTAATGCAAAGATACAAAGTAATGGGGATTTTTACGTGAAAACTGAAAGTGAAAAGTATATTTTTCATGACGAATAGAAATCGTAGTTTAGGCTCGGTGCATCAATATTAAAAACGTTAGTGCATGGATCGATTATTGTATTGTCTAAGGCAAATCGATGACAAATAAATGCTAACAGATATTGTTATTATTATAAATGCAGGCAAATATAAGGAAGAAAAAATTTTTTTTTAACTTAATCATAAATTTTGGAGCAAATACTCTGAGAAAAAAGTATAGCCAAAACTACCAGAATTTGATAACATTTACTATGTTTTCTGCCCAATGGGAACACCAAAAATTTCGTCTTAGCGAAGCTCTTTGATAACATTTTTATAAAATTGAAACTAAATATAGCTTTATAATTTGAGATAAAATTTGGTAAAAGTGGTAAAATTTGGCAAGTTTATCATGATACCATAAAGCTATTTATTCGATTAAATTTTCTTTTCAGTAAATGTGTGATACTAAGAACAATGGCTTAAAAAACCGACATTTCCGGTAAATCGTTACCAAGTGAGCAGAAAAATACCAAGAAAAAAAAATAGTTTTAGTTTGTTTTTATTACCAGAACTATGGTTTTTTGACTAAAAATGTTATTTTTTGGTCAAAATTATTTTTATTTTAACCATGCAATGCAGTTTTTTTACCAGACTTTTTACCTGCGGAGTTTTAGAAAAAAATTTATAAAATGAAGAAAAATTCAATGAAAATATATTATTTTTTTATATCTATTAATTGCTCATATTTTAAAAAGTATGTTTTATCATTATTTAAAAATCCTCACGTGGTATAGGAAGTTAAAATAATATCTTGAAGCTGATACAAAGATGTTTTGTTTTGATAATTACAATTATCTTGCAAAGATTAATACCATATTCTTTGAAATAATACAGATAAGTTAGACACAAATATTGTGATTGTAAAATAGTGTTTAAATATATAGAAGCTGAAAGAAATAAACCTATTAAATGTATAAGAATAAGAAAATTTGTGTATTGGAAATTTATTGAAATTTTATATTATTAGAATGAATATTTATTGGAATTTTATATTATTGTAATGATTATTTACTGGAATTTTATATTATTGTAATGATTATTTATTGGAATTTTATGTATGAAAATTAGAAATGTCTAAATGCTTTTTCAACAGATCCATATAATGATGAACACATATTATAAAAAGAAAGTTTACTAAATGATTCTTAAACATATTTTTAAATTTTCAAGCATCCAACATTATATTTCTGATAAGATGCTTTTTACTCGATCAAAAAATGTTTATTTTTATTACCATTATAAGAGTTACCAACCTCTACAGAAACATACTCTAAAGAGATATATTTTATTTTGATTTTTTTTTTTTAAAAAATTCTCTGCATCTTTTTCAATTGATTTAAAATTACTTCTTTCGAATTTTTTCTATTTCAATATAAAACTACAAGTCAAGTATTATATCTTCTTCCTGTTTCCCAAATAAGAATTTATTTATATATTTTCAATTATATTTGATGAATAACAATATGCTTTTTGTAATTTCACTACAATTTTATTAGACTTAGGATTTTCTTTCGGAAATCTTTCAATTTCCGAATTCCATAGTTGTTTACCATATAGAACACATTAGAACGCATTCTAAATATCGAATTCTCATATTTAGAGTCATATAATAGTTGTAATAGTACAATGGTTGTTATTTTATAGACAAACAATGACTACATGGTGAAAAAAAATCTAGTAAAATTACCGTACTGTATTGCAATGATAATTCTGATAAAAAAAGTAATTATGCTTAATAAAACCAAAATATACTGTATTAAAATCATTCCATGCGTAATTTTTCCGTTAATGCGGTAATGGTTTCACTGAAATTATAGTTTCAAAATTACAGTTCTCACTACCCCACACTTAGTAAAAAAATCTGAAAAATAAATTAAATCGAATAAATGGTTTTTATGCTATGCTCTAAGCCAAGGTATTATGATAAAAATACAAATTTTCATACATTTACCAAAGTTTATCTCATATTATAAATCCATATATTATTGTATATGGTAAAATTTTACCATAATCATTAGTATTATGGTAAATTGGTATGACAAAGGTATGATTACGGTAAAGATATACATTGCATGGTACATTTTTACAGTAATTATTACCAAAGAGCTTCGGTAAGAATTTTAAAACTTATTTATGTTCTCATTGAGTCAGACACACGGTAAATTTTGCCACACTCCAGTAGTTTCGACCAAACTTTTTTCTCAGTTTACGCTATCCTTAAACCTGTGACGGTTTATCGATGTACAGATGGTGTAGCAAAAACTACTGATAATAAAACTTTGCATACAGTAACCTAGTATATTTTTCTATTATTATTTTTATTTATTTTCTTTTAATATTAGGCACCTTAATATGAAGATAATTTACTGAATTTAAATTTTAATACAGCTTAAGATCAGTATCAATAGGTTATAATGCCTCCAAAATAGAGGTAATTTTGCTTCACAAGTTCATACGTTATTAGAAACTGGTCCCTAAATCAAGACAAAGAAACCTCGTGAAACCGAATAGTCACAGTACACCATTTAGGTTATTGAAATAACGATAGAGTCGATTCTGCACGGTCCCCCTAGAGGTTGAAATGTAGTCTAAATGTAGTTCCCGGAACAAAATTTTAATACATTTTTCCGATTTTATCCTATACTATTAAACCATGTTGTATTGTATATTTTATCAAAATCATTACCAAAGCACTTCGGTAAGAATTATCGAGCTTTTTGATGTCCCCATAGAGCCAGAAACACCGTAAACTTTACTGTATTCTAGTAGTTTAGACCATATTTTTTTCCCTTTGAGTACGCTATCCTCAAGGTTAAACCAGATTATTAATATACATATAGTTTAAGAAATTTACTGATAATAAAACCTAGCATTCAGTAACCTAGTATTTTTTATATTTTCTTTTAATATTAGGCATCGTAATCGTGAAGTTTAATTTACTGGTTTTAAATTTTAATATAGCTTAAGATCAGTAAGAATAGGCTATAATGCCACCACAATAGATCTCATTTTGCTTCACAAGCTGCTGCGTTATTAGTAGCTGGTCCCCAAATCAAGACAAAGAAACCTCGTGTTCCGAAAAGTCACATTACGCGGTTTGGGTTATTGAAATAACGATGGGGCCGATCGGCACGGTCTAGAGGGTAAAAGGTGGTCTAAATTTAGTTCACAGTACCTTTCAAAAAATGAAGGACAGTCCATTTTATTGATGAAATGACTCGAACGATCTCAGAGTGAAATCAGCGAAAATTGTTCCTTCAAATTACCCTGCGGTCAGAATCCGCTCATTAATTGTGGTAAAAGCTTTCTGCCGTTTTCTACAGAGAGAAAAAAAAAATCGTAATCACCTAACTATAGAGATCGCGAATGAAAAATCAAATCCGAACTGATTATTGTACATGAAATATATTTTTCCCTATTATCTCTGTTTGGTGGGTTTCAGTGGTAGTAAATCCTTCTATAGATTATTTATGGGTAAAATAAAAATAAAAATCCATTCAGCTTATAAGTTAGGGTATTTTTGTAACTTAGTTTATAAAAGTCTCATTGTCTAAGAAATATATATGATCACATTGATAAAAATACGTCAACAAAGAGTTTTTTTAAATGATGTAAGATTAGTACGCTTGAATTCTTTCAAAAATTTTGTAGAAATGTTTGAATCATTTGAATATTTATGAAACCTTTTAATGTTGAAAACTAAACTTTAACACAAGTTTAAACCGAAACAAGTCGAAATCCAGTAAAAAGTAAGAAGGGCGAATTTCAGTAAAATACACCAAGTTTAAATTTTTTTATAGCTTACTATATATGGTATTACAAATTGGATTCAAAATTCTATCTGGAAGTCATGTGCTTGCAGTACAGGTAGTCATAATTTAGTATATGAAAAAAGTGCAAGTCGTTAGTCACCATACGTTCTAATTTCAAAAATGCTTCATGATTTTTCATTGAGATTATTTTACTATTTCCAAGAAGCCTTAAGTTGTTCATTTAATTTGATATTTTTATTTTAGTTTGATACAAAATCTTTTTATGTTTATTTTTCTGCAAGTAATTTATAATTATCAAGCAGGAACTATTTACACTAAAGTATAAATATTTATTAGGAATTTACAACGGCCAATGGTGTTTTTGTTGTAGTTCCTGGCATGATTGGGCTATAATTATTTTTATAACTAAATATATGTCTATACAATCCAAACAAACAATCATCTCCTTCTAGCCACTACTTTTTTAAAAAGTTGGCTCATATTTTGTCGGAATTTTTCTTGTCAGTCCAACAAAATTAGATATTTTCTTCGGAAAATTTAACATTAAAGATTTTGTCTCATAGAAAGCTTTGTTATGTCCGTATAAATGATACCTGAAAAGCGCTTACACTTTGTTTAGGAAAATGGGAGTGATTTAAGGGGGATAATTAAATTGTTTTCAAACAGGAAAGTGAGGCATTGTTTGCGATGAATACTTTCACGCTGAATTGAATGAACTAATGGTTTATTAGTTAAGAAGTTTTTGTACAAAAAAGTATAATTTTGCACTTTTATCTATTTACTCAACTGACATTACTATTTAAGCAAGTGAGATATTGTTCCCTATGTACTTTTTGCACGTTAATTTGAATAAGATAAAACAAGAATCTGTAAGATAAATAGTTATGAAGTTATAAGAGTTAAGTGTAGGAAAAGTATTATTCCGTACGCATCTTAATTGCTATACAGAAAAATGAAGTATTGTTTCTCTTTTTTTTTCCTTACTTAATCGAAAGTAATCCTCCTTTGCCAGTGAATATGTAATATATTCTCAAAATATCTGTGCTAACAAAAGTATATCAGTCTTACATATCATAACATTGTACTAATTTGACAGTAAAACAAAAATCTTATTACTTGTTTATTATTAGATTTCCACATTATTACGTGGATTTCACCGTAATGTAACCGACTTTTAAACAGCAGCAATAAATATTTTCGACCAGATTTCGAAATACTTTTGTGCACGAATGTTCAGACTTCAAAGGAAGAAGTTTACTTTTAATTTGTTTTATTTCATTAATAAAAAAAAAATAGTAGTTGTAGTACTTTTCTGATTTTCTTTTGACATTTTAAGAAATTTAATATTTGCTGTGGTAAATACGGTAATAAGAAAACAGCTGGTTTTTAAAATTATTATGTGATTAGAACCCACTCATTATTAGAATAGAAGTTTTCTGCCGTTTTCTGAAGAAAAAAATTCGTCAATTCTTACAGAGATCGCAAATGAAAAATCAAATTCCAACTTATTGCACATGAAACATATATTTCTCTTAATAAATATTATCACTGTTTTTTTTTTAAATTTTATGAAAATATACTTTTTTAATGAATGTGCGCAACTAAAATTTTAAGCATATTAGTAATTTATATGTATAATATTTCTGTTTTGTAATAACGTGAATAAAACAAGAAGATATTTTAGGAATAGTGCCTAATAGAATTTTTAACATATTGATACGGAATTTGTTTTAATCTAATTATTAAAGTTCACTCAAAAAATATATAAAACTAATGAGAAAGGAAATGCAACATACTACGAATAATTTCTTATAATAAAAGATGAATAAATGTAGAAAATGTTGTGTTGTGCACTGCTGTAACAAATTAACGAGACCAAAACAGATATTTTTGATCACATTAAATGCTATGTTTATAAAGAATTTGTTATTATTATAAATATATTATCTTTAGATTTAGGAAAAAAGATTTAATAAAAAGTATAAATAATTCTAAATATAATTTATTTTATCTAAGACAATACTGTTTCGGAAGTACTGGATATTTTGAATAGCATGTAAACTAAATTTATCACTAAAATATCCCTTTTTTACTATATGAGTTTATTTAGGGATATATGAATCTAGAATTATTTGATTGCAGTTTAATAATTGGCGCATTTGATACAATATAAAACTACAAGTCAATTACAATTAGGATACAATTTTATTACTTTATCTCATCATCAGCATTGAAATTGTGATCCATATCAGCGTTGTTGCTATATCGATTATCATTTTCCGAAGAAAAAAAAACAAGCACTGTAACAAACTTGACTTTGTAGAGGATTTATTGAGTTAACTAACATTTGAGATGCATGGAGATATATATATATATATTACAAAACCGTAACGGAACCATTTCATGTTAAATCTGATGGCAAGAGGACTCTAAAGCATGATCTGTCTATCACGTGCAATAATTTTCATTGGCACTGCAGTCAATGCAAGCCGTAAGTGGCACATAATTTGACAAGGCATCTCTGGGATATTGATTCAACTATCTCCGTTACATAAACAAACTGAATATGCAATAGTATGAGGAGAAAAGAAAATTGGTTTACCGTAATGTATGGTAAAGCCATTTCTGGTTAAAAATATAGAATTCTGTGTAATGAAATCGAAATATACGGTATTTAACTCATTCATTTGGTAATTTTTCCGCTTATATGGTAACGGTTTGCTGGAAATTCTGATTTCCAAAATTGTTCTTAGTAGCGCAAATTTAATAAAAAATACGTGACTTAAAAGTAAATTTTACTAAATAAATGGTCGTTACATAATGCTCTAAAGCAGGGGTGTCAAACTTGCGACCCGGGATGAACATTTTTGCGGCCCAGTCAATATATCCGATGCACAGCAAAAATAAAATTGAAATGTGAATTAGAAAGAAAACTAGCACAGAAAATTATAATATACTTTATTTATAAACTATACGGATCATTTTAAATTGTACGCGCGAAAATGTAAAATTCTAATTGGCTTGCGGTACCCGCCATTCCAGGGAGGGATACTGCATCGTACCAAAAATACGCAGAAAAAATTTCAAATCTTAGAACCAACCCAAAAATTGGGTCGACTGTTCAACGGCGGTCATAAAATAAAATAAAATAAAATCTTAGAACCGAATTAGAAGCAAGGTTTAAAGATTTTAATTCTTTGTAAGACAAATTTTGTTTGTTTTCTTCGATTTTCTCAATAAATATAGACTCAGTACCTAGTAATATGCAAATGGAAGTGATTGAGATTCAGTGCGACTCAAATTTGAAGGCAAAATTCATTGAAGTGGGTGTGCCTGAAATTTACAAATATTTACCGGTAAGGTTTGAAAATACTCGAAAATTGGCATATGAAATTATTTCCATGTTTGGAAGTACTGATCAGCGCGAACAATTATTTTCTGTTATGAAAGGAAATATATCTCCTGTCCGAAACCATATTAATAACGCTCACGTTGGGTCAATTTTGAAAGTAGTCTCGGCCAATAAAATTTCTCCCAAAATAGAAAAGATAGTAGCAGAGAAGAGATGTCAAGTATCAAACAATAATTTAACTTTATATATGTTTNCAGGGATACTGCATCGTACCAAAAATACGCAGAAAAAATTTCAAATCTTAGAACCGAATTAGAAGCAAGGTTTAAAGATTTTAATTCTTTGTAAGACAAATTTTGTTTGTTTTCTTCGATTTTCTCAATAAATATAGACTCAGTACCTAGTAATATGCAAATGGAAGTGATTGAGATTCAGTGCGACTCAAATTTGAAGGCAAAATTCATTGAAGTGGGTGTGCCTGAAATTTACAAATATTTACCGGTAAGGTTTGAAAATACTCGAAAATTGGCATATGAAATTATTTCCATGTTTGGAAGTACTAATCAGCGCGAACAATTATTTTCTGTTATGAATGGAAATAAATCTCCTGTCCGAAACCATATTAATAACGCTCACGTTGGGTCAGTTTTGAAAGTAGTCTCGGCCAATAAAATTTCTCCCGAAATAGGAAAGATAGTAGCAGAGAAGAGATGTCAAATAATAATTTTACTTTATATATGTTTATTATAATGAACTATTCAAAATAAAAATATTTGTTTCTATGAACATTGATTTTTCTTTCTTTTTTGCTGCCCACCTAAAGGTAAGAATTGCTTATTTGGCCCAAGTTAGCTTTTGAGTTTGACACCCCTGCTCTAAAGTATCATAAGGATAAAATTCTTTCCACATTCACGAAATTTTGTCATATATCACAAAATTATGTAGATTTATTTTATTTTACCAAAATCATCACCAAAGCACTTCGGCAAAAACTATCAAGATTTTTTATGTTCTCATAGAGCCAGAAACTCGGTAAAATTTACCATATTTTGGTAGTACTGACTATACTTTTTCTCAGTAGAGGTATTAGAATATAGTACATTGTTGGAGAAATTGATCGCCAACGTCGTTTCAAATAAATACCCAATGACAATAAAAATTGCATGTTTTCTAATTTCTAATAGATCACTTTTTAAACAATCACATGAACAACAATCTGTATTAACTCTATTACGAAAATAGTAGCTTTTAAAACACTAAACCAGATTGTCTGGCTGAAACAATCACTACATAGTTTAAAAAATATTGATATAAATTTAAGTGTCAAACCCTGTTCCTTGAGCTTCAAGGATGATACAATTATATGAAAAAAAGAAGCTGTCTTTTCTGCCAGAAGGAAACGAAAATTGAATATTAAAAGGAATCCTGGAATTCTTCTCTCCCCTTACTATGTATAAAGTCATAAGTCAAACTAAGAATAGCGGTTCTCATAAAACTGCCACACACTACCTTCGTAAATGTTACTATTAAATGCCATGAATTTCATCCTTAAGACGTGACCGGCAAATGTTTTCTTTTATGAATATATTAACGCTCCTAAACGACTCACGGGGTGGGATGGAGAGGTTAAAAAATGTTCTTTAAGCGTGAGGAAATATTTTGCGTTCCACGGAAACTGCGACGGAAGTTAAAGATTTTTCCACATACTTTCTTTTTTGACTGTAGCGTGTGCCCTCCTTACTGATGTGCCACGTGCTTTCTTTCCTGGGTGGGCACCCCTAACCTATGACAACATTTGTTAGAGAGACTAAAGCCAAAAGTTATGTGTACTGTATTGGTTGCTTTAAAGTTATTTGGATTTTCATCACCAGGTAATACCTGGCCTATACCTTACAATTTATTTATGTCATTGGCAGATATATTGATCTGTTTTAAAATTATTCGCATATTGGTAGGAAGACTATAAAGAGTTGCTTGATTTGTTTGAAGGGGCGTTTTGCGAGCAACGGCGATAAACTCAAAATGTGATAGGGAAAAAAAGCTAATAAACCTAAAGGGGTAATGAACCAGAGTTGGGCATCAATTACAGCAATCGATCACAACCGTAATTAATTAAAGATTTCTACCATATAATAATTTACGTCTCATCGCAATTGAGGATAATTACGATTACAAGCACTGATTACATATGACAGTCATTACTTGTAATCAAATTAAAAGACTACACCATAAATTCCAGTCATCAGATCTATATATGTTAGGACGTACAATATTATATATATAT
>NC_092214.1:67019984-67056314 GCF_043381705.1 Parasteatoda tepidariorum
ATATATATATATATATTTACGCATGGTTTTTTCAGCAATGACACTCTTCGCATAAACAGCAAAAATGTCACGAGCAGCTTTTTCGACCTTATAACTTTGATTAAGAACGAAGAGAAGGAGTTTTTGAATATGCTCATTTTGCAACATTTTTTCACACACTGTTTGAAATTATTCGAAAATTTTTTTTAAATAAAAATGTATTAAATTTATTAAATTTTTATTTTACCATTTTCAATCAAAACAGTCAAGAAACTATAAAAAAATGGTATTGAAATTCTTAACTGTGAGAAAAATTGTTTATTGATTTTTTTATCCTATTATACTTTTTCTTATTAAAATAAGTACAGAAACATTGCTTAATCTTATATTTCATGCGTAATTATTTGAATATTTTTTATTAATCTAGTACGTTTTTTTACCGTTTCAGCATTAGGTTTGATATTTGTCTTAAACTACTTTTAGAATTGCTGCTGAGATTGGAGAAGTGCCAAAACCAGTGGCTATACATCTAGCCCTGAAATGCCACACCTACTATGTCAGGTAAGGTCAACATCTTACCACTCACTTGAAAAAAAAAGTTTTTGTCTTCCTTTCTTATGCATAGAAAAGATAAGAATTCCTAATGAGCTTTCCTGTCTGGTTTTTGAATTGTATTGTAACAACCCAACTTGTAAAACTAAATTTTCTCCAACTAAAAGAGTTTTCTTCTCTTTACAATGTCTTCGTATCAGGACTATAACATAAACCACTAGATTTTTTACTTTTTAGATATCTATCTGGATGAGATTATGTGTCTAATACATATGGGAAATAAATATACATTACATGTATTTAATTTACGTAATTTTTGTTGCGCATAGTTCTGTATCCTTAAAAGTAATAAAAGGAAAAGAAGGGTATCAAAATAAAAGTTGTGTGTTATTTTTTTTAAGTATTCAATATGACTCGAGAGTGTTTGTTTGACGGGTTGGATAAATTGAAAACGACGCTTAATTAATTAAAAAAATATGATACGTGTCAAAATTATGAAATTTCACGTGCCTGCCCAATAGACATTTTAAGTGTATATGTTACAGAATACGTTGAAAATTAGATATTTATTTATTCTTTTAGGATTACAAAATACTGCGAAACCTCTCAGGAGCGACCACTCTCTTTTCCACAATAGAATGGTCGTTAATGAAGGTTGGTCGTTTTTAGGGGTTACCTCCATTGACTTAAAAATACTATCAAAAGCACATGATTTCTTGCAAACGATTTTAATTTTATTCAGTGTCATGTCCTTGGTGCGGACACGCCATTTATGTTGGCATCATGAAAACTAGATTGATGAATAAAATTTAGAGTCAATAAAAATGATCCCTACAGATATAATTATGAAAAAAAGCATATTTACCAATTATGAATGATAGAACTATTTTAATTAAATTAACAATTATGTTTTTTTGCTCAAGTTTGCATTTATTTTTAGATCATAAAAACTAGTTACTTTTAACAAAATGAGAGGAGGTTTGTTTGTTTGCGATTTTTTTTTTCTAAAATAATTTTTTTCTAATTTAACTTTAAACTCAAACAAATCATTGATAGCATCGTCCTTAGTGAACTCTGAATGCAACATGAGGTTGTAGATTTCTTTCAGAGATCGTTAAAGCGAGCTTTCTGAATGAGAATCTCGTAAAAATATATTGAATATATTTTAACCTACATATTTGTATTGTATATATTTTTGTTAGCATTTAGTGAAGATGTTTGCCTGGAAGCTTGGAGGGGTTTTAATAATCTCTCCTAAAGATTTTCTTCAATACAAAGTTTTCGTAAAAAATCCCGTCCCCAAAAGTGGTCGTAATAGAGGAGGTCGCTACATAGAGGTGGCCTTTTCTGGAGGTGTCTTTTTTAGAGCAAAATATTTGACAGTACAGAAATAAATAAAGAGTATTTAAAAACTGAAATTCCATGTGCAAAGATGACATCTAAAATCAAACTTTTCTGACTATTAGTGAATAAAAAATTTTTTAATTACTTTCTTTAAAAAGAATTACCCTGAAAACATTTACATCATCAAAATCATATTTTTGAGACACCGGTAAAGAGGACAAAAATGAAAGAATTAAAAATTAAAAACATGTTAAATAGATATAAAATATGCGAAGGTAAAATTAACTTTACCACATTATTACTGAATTCAAATTTGAACCAAATGAACATTTGGCTCAATCACATCATTATGACACTTATATTTTACAATTGTGCAAATATTTATTTGTTCAGTCTTACATTGTAGCTGTGCCCAATATATAATAACACGTATGTTCCAAAACAAAAAAGAGTTTTAAATGTATGTGATTATCAAAGAAAAGCAAGACATGGTCATACGAACATGCAATCGGTTTAAAATGTTAGATACAGCTGCTCAATGAACTCAATCCAGATCTAAATATGAAATCTAGAACATTGGTTGACTGCATCAAGAATGTTAAAGCTAGCCGCATATAGCAATGACCATTTTTTATGTGGTGCATTAAATTTCTATTAAGAGCTCAAATTGGAGAAACATAAAACTTTCAAATGAAAAAGTGGTTAACAACTACATTAAAAATCACAGATTTTAAGAAAAAAGACAAGTATTTGTCTCAGAAAGTGGAAATATGGGAATAATAAGTGGCATTTCTTTTTTAACTTTATTCTTATTACTTTTTATCTAGTACTCTGAAACTTTTGTGCTTAGCATAAAAAATAAATCAAATTTACCTTTTCTCTTCCTTTAGCAAACTTTTCTGTAGTTTCATGTGTAAATATGAACAAGGGTTAATCTAAAGATGTTCAAGGAACATCTTCTTAAGGCAACTTGTCAAAATATAATTTACACGTTCATTTTAGACTGTATTATTTAATATAATCTTGAATTTTTTATTTATATATTCAAACTAAAACGCTCAAAAATGGTTAAATTCCCCCAGATCTAGATATCATTTTTTAACTTAAAATAAATAAAACGCAAATTTTATTGTTAATTATTAGTATAGAGTAAAAATATGTATCAAATGAAAAAAAATGCTTGATAAGAATTCTATAATATGCACAGCGAGAACTGATAGCGAAAGTAAACAGTGCCCGTGGATACTTGGCAATATATTTTGGTAGATTGACGCCAAATTTACGACAAGCAGCCCTCAACTATCCAACGGTTAAGTAGGTAAAGAACCACCGACTCAATGAGAAATCGGCCGATGTATGTAATGATGGCCAAAAGCAGCAAACATTTACGTTTACCTCAATTATCAGTTCTAGGTGAACAGGGAACAATTGTTTTTTAAACCAAAACTAAAAAAAAAACTCAATAAAAGCATGAAAAACCATAAAAATTGCTTTTAATTTTATAGTTTTATTAAATTAGAGACTAAGTAATAGATTGAATTTCATATCTATCACAGACGCTTTGCATAAATATTGCTAGAAATTTCCTAACAAGCAAATTGTATTAGAACATTATTGTAAAACTGTTAAAAAGCCTAGTTTAATTACAATAAATAAATTCGCTTTTTAAACACTGTAAGCATGATAAATTTTACTAAGCCTACCTTACTTGACACATTTATGGCACATCAAGTAAACTAATTCTTGTAAAAATTTATGAGACAGTTAAAGATTTTCTCTTGCAAATATGTAAAAAATCAACTTATATTCTACTCCAATACTAATCTTTTTCAAATTTAAGAAGCGGAAATTAATTGTCCTTACGCTTAAAGACGTAAGATAATTAATTATTTTTTTGAAATAATCGGATCAACCATTTTTCATTTTGCTTAATTAAACCTCTGATATGTATCTGTTTCCTTTCACAACGTAAATAAGATTTCTGATGGTAAAAACGTTTTATAATTGTGCTAATGCATAATTTATATTTTTCTTGCATATTACTCAAACGTGTGGGAAGATGCAAGTTGTTTGCTAAATAAGCTATTAGAATGAGTCATTTTAAAATTTTGTATCTTTTGTTAAAACAGATAAATAAGAAAAGTAGACTACAGATTTTCTTTTTATCTTTGTAAATAATTTATCATAGATCAAATAGTTGTTCTTACTTTTTTAATGAAACTTAACTGCATTTTTATTAATATTACTTTTGTGAAATGAAATAGCTATAGTAAGTAATATAAATAGAATATGAAAAGAATTTAAATAAAATTTTTAATAAAAAAATTATAAAATTTGAACTGAATTTCTAATTTTGATATAGGCTTCAAAATTTTCTAATGCATAATTAATTTATATATCCGTTGTAAAGTACTCAAGCATGTTGGAAGACGCAAGTCATTCATTTAATAAGCTACTACAATGAGTCATTTTAAATTTTTGCATCTTTTGTTAAAACAGACAAATGAAAAAAAGTAGAGTTCAGCTTTTCTTTTAATTTTCATAGATAATTTATCATCGATTAGATTGTTGTACTTCATTTTCGAGATAATAGTATAATACATTTTTATTTATAGAACTTATGCTAATGAATTAATTATAATAAGCAACAAAAATGAAATTAAAAAAATAATGATGCACAAAACATTTTATAATTATTTTGATGCAAAATTTATATTATTTTATCATATTACTCATACATGTGGAAGGATACAATTTACAAGCACTTGTGGAATAATCTAATTTTTTTTTGTAAGAAATTCTCTTAGCATTTGTAACTCTTATAAAGCATTTTCTTAAAACTCTTTGATTGTTGTGAAAATTTCCTAGACATTCAAAATTCCTACAGAAATTACTACTTAAAAATGAATTAAACGATTCTAAGAAATATAAGAACGCTTTTCCATGAAAATTTATCAAATATTCCAAACAATCATTTTTCGTATTTTTTATTGTTGAAAGCTTTAAATTTTTATTGAAGCCTTTAAATATTTAAACAATTCTCCCCAATCAATACGCAAATTTATTCTTTTTTGTGAGAAATTCTCTTAAAATTTGTAATCCTTCTATGGTATTTTCGTAAAAATCTATGAATGTAGCAAACATTTCCTTGACATTTGTGATTCTTACAGAAATTATCTATTTTATAAGCAATTTAAATATATATTGAAAACTTAAATGCAAAAATCAAAAAAATAATAAAAGCACCAAATTCCAAAGTTACCGACATAAAAAATAAAAATATACTTAAAAACATTTCCGCGAAATCAGAATTATAAAATTATTAAAATAACAATAAACTTGCATAACTAATGTATTAACTTGCGTTATTTGTAATTCCATAATCTAAATTATATTTAACTAATTAGTGCAAAATATAACAGTACTGTTAGTTTCATAATACTTTACATTTAGAGATATGTGAATTGGACGAACTGAAATGAAACCATTGTTAGCAATTTGCAATGCTGGAAAATCTCGTCTTCGATAAATATTTCTTCCAAAATAGCTTTTCCATTAATTTTAATAAACTCTTTTAAAATAAAGTAGACAAGAATAATATTTTTAAGAATAACGATGTCATTAACGGCTTAACAAGGAGCTCAAAATTAAATTCCTTGAATCTTTACACGACTATAATTTTTTTTTATAGGCGTGTTGGGCAAACAGGAATATTTCGCTCATTATAGCTAATGAGGGGTATAAATATATTTTATTTCAAAATTTAAAAGTTCATGATTAGTCTTGATGAAAAAATATACTTGGTTATTAGAACAAAATAAGTAAAATTATTTGCTGAGTAAATCATTTTAATGCTGTTTTAATATTATCTCAAGGAATTTAGACGTTTCAGTAAAATAATAGTATGTCTTAGACCAGGGGTGGTGAACCTTTATACACCAACGTGCCATTTTCTCTAAAAAATTGCTTAATGAGGTCATGAACGTGCCGTCAAATAATTAACTTCGTGATTATTGGGAAAATAATAATATTAAATACTATCAACTCAAAACTCTTTATTTACATTGAAAAAAAATACATTTTGCAATGTCTCAGTTATACAAGTAATTCAACTTAAAGTAACATCAGTGTGACTTCTGTTGTTGCAGATTAGATGACCAATAACTTATATTAGGTTGTAAGATGTTTGTTTAAGCAGGGCTGTTGATTTTTTTTGCTAGTTATTTATTGTTAGCTTGTTTTTTACGGTTATTAATTGTTTTTTTAGTATTAATTTTTAATTTTTTTATTAATAATTGTTTATTATTTTGTTTGTTTTTTGTGAATTTTAATTTAATTGTTACATATGCTTCATAGTGTAATAACATTTGTGTAATAACAATTCATAGTGTAACAACAATTGTGATCGGTGGAGTGCCCAAAATATTGTGTCGCGTGTCATAAATGGCACGCGTGCCATTGGTTCGCCATCCCCGTCTTAGACTAATACAAAAATAAGTATTTTCCAAGTTCAAGTTAAGTAATAAGATTATATTTTTAAATGGAATTTTATATTACGAAAAAAAAATTTTTCTTCGACGCCATTGTTTGAAACACACTATAAGTATCTACATAAATTTAAGAAAGTATGATGATTTTGTTTTAGAATAATTATTCGAGATAGAAGAGAAACGTATAGTCATAAAGTGCATTTGTTCAAGCACTTTTTTTCCATTATATAAGGACGATTTTATTACTTTTTATTACATATCTCACAATTCACAAAATTATTCTCAATTAAAATACATTTGCTTGTTTCATTTTAACCTCTTTAAAATCTCTTTATAATCGTATAAATTATCATACCTTTACGAAATAAAATGGTTTATAAAATAAAATGTTTGAATATTTTAAAATAGAATTTTATATTACAAAAAATGCTTTTTTCTTTGACGCGATTATTTGAAACTCTATATAAACACCTACATAAGCTTAAGAAAGCATGCTGATTTTATTTTGAAATAATTATATTAGAAAATAGAGAAAAATATACATTGCATTTGTTCAAAAAAGATAGATTTTATTTTAATTTTAGGTAGGTATTAAGGTAGATTTTTTTTTATAAAAGGTCTCTCAATTTATAAAATTATTCTTTTTTAAATAAATTTGTTTGTTTCATTTAAACTTCGAAATGATGGTTGCATCAAATCCTCTAAGCGATCAGATTTTTATGAAATTAAATGCTTTATAAAGTAATTTTTAATCAGATAGTATGTTTATACTTTGACGTGCAACTTCCATTTTGCAAAATGTCAATGAATGAAGTAGGCAAAATTTTTTTAATAAGAATGTAATTTTTAAATCAAGAATCCTTAGAACTTAATCCAATGATTTAAGAATATAGGTTTAGCTAACCTTTAAACACTTGTCACATTTTTTTTATAAAAAAGAAGAAATCCTTTTAGTAAAGGAATAATTTAAATCTAGAATATTGATATATATCTAGATTTAAATAATCGCAATATTCTAGAAATTATTTCTAGAATATTGCGCGTGAGAAAATACAATAATTTAATAAAATTTTTTAGGAATTTTGAACGTGTGCAGCACTTTATTCAACGCCTTTTAAATTAAGGACCAATTAATTTAATTTCAAATTTAATTTTATTTCTTATATACTTTTTAGGATGCAAAAAATTTAAAATCTTTTTTTTCTTTCAACCATTTTAATCAGATCCTCTAGCTAAAACTGATTAAGTATTAAAACGCTTCAACACATTTAAATTTTGACAATAAATAAATTTTGCTTAGTTTAATCATCTACATAATCAATCTGTTTTCTAATGCAAAATACCATTATTTTTCAAATCTTACTAAATCCAGATCATAAAAGTTTAAAAGTTTCTTTTTTTCTTATAGTTAAATATATTTAATTTTTGATGATGATTTACGTAAAAAAAATTACTACTAGAAACTTTCTAGGAAACTGTGATTCAGTAAAAAGTTCTAGTAACTGATACAGCTCTCTTTGAATTAGCGTTAATGTATTAAATTAATCAAAGAAGACATATATTTTTAGTAATCATACAATTGTAAGTAGCACCATGGGTCTTTCATTACACGTTTACTGAAAAGCATAAGTAGCGTTGCGTGTTCTTTGCATGTTTGCTGCTAAACTGTTTGTAAATATTCAAAGCTTAGGAAATTTACACGTAATTTTCTTATTTTTACGCAGCTTAGTTAACTTCGCGTGAAAGGTGGGGAATTCTAAAATTTCTCATCCAATTAGTCCTGGTAATACTTGACATGTAGTGACAGACGTGTGTGGTGTTCGCGATAAAGGCAGATAAAATTTGTTAAATGGGATGGGTAAATTATGGTAGTTTTGTCCTTAGAGCGTCATTTATTCAGGAAAATTAAAACGTCATTTATTCGGCAAAATTAAGCGTCATAAAGCGTCATTTATTTGGTAAAATTTATTTTTCAGTTTTATATTTTTCACTAAATTTGTGGTGATAAGAACTATAGCTTTGAAGTGCAGAATTTCCGGTGAATTATTACCAAATGAACAGAAAAGTACCACATAAATGGTTTAAATACCTTATATGTTGGATTTAGTTTACCAGAAATCTGTTTTTTTGACCAAAAATATCTTAACCATACAGTACTGTAATTTGTTTTCATCATAGTGTATCTTTTGAAAAGGATGATAAAAAGAAAAAAACATGTCGAAGAAAATAAAAAAATTTAATATCTATTAATTGCTCTTATTTTGAAAAGTATGTCTTCCATTATTGGAGAAATCTCGTTAAATTGTTAATGGAATTGAAATAATATCTGAAAATGATAATAGGAAGTATGAGTTTAATAAATACAAATTATATCGCCAAAAATAATACTGTATTCGGTGTATTTATATTTGTTACTAGACGTGAGGTAATAGGAACTATAATTTCGAAAACCAGCATTTCCGGCAAACCGATTTCATCTGAACGAAACAGTCAAAAAATGAATTGCTTGAATACCGTATGTTTTGGTTTACCAGAATTATGTTTTTTTACCAGAAATATCATTACCATACATTACGGTAATTTTACCAGAATTTTTTTTCCGTATGTTTCATGACTTAAGTCTTAAATTCGACTTATTTTGCTAAATTGGATTCATTTATAAATCATGAAGCGCAAAAATTTTACATTTGCGTTTTTAAAAAAACAAATTATCTGTAAAATAAAAAAATAACCTACGTTTTTTCGCTTATTAATTAATGCAACTCATAATATTTCATTCATTAAATAGTATAATAAAAAATAATTGAGAGCTGTTGATTCTATAAAACTACAGTTAAAAGTTATTCGAGTAACATAAGGCTATGCTAAATCGAATAATTTCAAAATCCAAATTTAAATGTTATCAGAATAGGGTTTTTCCAAACCAGATAAAAGCTAAAAATAAAAAAATGTCCTCTATCGCTTCAATACCATGACACAAACTTGGTAAATTTATTCAGTAGATCTCAGGTAGTGACGTCAGGACTCTATGTATAAAGACGGTGTTTGCTGTTGGCGTTTCAGTTTTTTTAGTGTCACTTCTAGAAGCGATTAGTTACAAATGACTACAGTTTATTTTCAGTTACTTTTAAATTTCGTTTTTTAATTTTTGTCTGTTTTCATTTATAAATCATTAAGACATTTCTACTTTTATCATATTTGAATTAATATTTTAGAACAATCGTATCTTAAAAATGTGCAGACCAATATCGGTAAATATTTATATTATTTAGAATTTTAAATCTCTTTTTTTATTTCATTACTTTTTCTTTTAAATAAAATATTTTTCTAATTTTCAAAAAAAAAAAACGAAAAAAAAACTATCAACTTTTATTAAAAAAATAAATAATTTTAAACAATAAAATTGTAAATGCTTTATTTTATACCATAAATATTTGTTGCCACCGTGACTTTTCAAATTATAATATGTTCAAAATTTTAGTGCAAAATTATGTTAAATGAGTTAATCTGTTTAAAAATATAATAAATGAGAATGAATTTGAACGACTCACAAGATATCTCACATTTCTAATTCTAAGGGAAAAATATAAAATAACCTTGTGAATGGTCTGCGTGACAACTAACTGTAACTCAACCACACGAACTTTTTCGTGTCGTTTAGTTACCATCACATGTTGTAAATAGAGAAAGAAAAAGAGGTCTTCAAAGTAAGGCTTAAAATATTTTTTATTACCAAAACAATGTTCTATTTTTATTTTTCCAACAATGTAATTTTCAGAAGCATTTAAATAGTTATAATTTTAATGTATCAAGAATTGTTTACTACAGTTATTACAACCTAGCAATGTATTTATCACTAAATTGCAATGTATATATAGAAATAATTAAGAGATATGCATATAAAATTTAAAATAAAATAAGTTTCTCTTCATCTCTCTTTTGACCTACTTTAACGAAAAAAATTAAAGAAATACACAGTTTTTACTAAATGGGAAATAAAAAATTGCTTTGTTAGATCATGTTGATATTTTCTAAATGTACATAATCATCAACGATCTAAATAATTATTCCTTCATCAAGTAAAAAAATATATACAAATAATACTCTTAATATTATTCGGAATATAAAAAATTTCTTCGAAACTCATGAAACAATAAAGGGTTGAAAAGTAATGAATAAAAGGAAATACAATAATAAAAAAGTCACTTTCGTTTTTTTTTTCTTTTTTTAAATTTTGTTCAAGTTAATTTTGCTTCCTTGTATTTAATATTGTTCTTGCTGACCAGTCTTTATAGGGCAGTGTAATTTGCAATACTACGTAATAAAATTTGCAAAAAATCTCCCGATTATTTTGAGCTTATTCTTAAAAAGTATAAAAAGTAGTTAGGAAATTGCCTAAAATGTTTTACGTTTTAAAGGTATTTAAATCAGTTATTTTCCATTAGTCACTAAATAAAATTCAATACAAAATTATGAAGAAATAATTTTACATTTTTTCCGGCATGTGCAGTACAAAAGAACTGCTTTAAATATTATTTTATCTCGCCAACTTTTTAGCATTTTTTTTTCAAAATTTAAAACAATAATTTTGTAATAAATTTCAAATTGCTCCGAAAATTTTGCTTAATTGTATTTATTATTTATTAAAGTTATAGCAAAAGAAAAAAACATAACACAATTTTTTTTTAATATTAAAAATGCCATATCTTCATAAATATATAAGCTAGATTAACAAAATTTCATGCAGTTATTGCAAATAATAACAATCGATACAAGTTACAAGCTTATTGCTTGATTTTCTGGCCTAAGGGTTTTCAAAAATACTTGTTTTCTTTCTTAACTCATTGTCTGTCTCTAAAACTTCGGAATGCCTTAAACTTTATGTTTGAAATATCACATTAACCAAATACTTCTAAATTTACAAAATAGTCCTCTGAGTGTTTCTTGAGGAATTCAAATTAAATTAGTAAATAAAAAATTTCAAGAACTAAGAGTATCTCTTTCATTATTATTAAGTAGTGTAGTTACTGAGGTTTTGCAAAAATTGAGTAACAAAATTGCTTAGTAGGATGTAAGATCATGATGATGTTTAAATGCACACAATAAACAATCGAAGTAATTAACTTGTCGTCAATTATTAAAAGAAATAAATTAATAAGCAATTTATACCGCCTTTATTATTTATCATACTCCAAATTTCTTCAAATGTTACAACTCCTGATTCGAAAATAAGCAACGAAAAAAGAGAAAAAAGTTACTGAGGTTTTGTTAAATTAGAGATAAAAAAAGTTGCTACGTAAGACACATTGAAAATATAATTTAAATCCGCGCAATCGGATGACTGACATAATTAATTAATTTATATTTTAAACAACAATTTGTTTACCCAATTTGTCATTGAATCTTACTTAACAATAAAGGGTTAAAAAATAACGAATAAAGAGAAATACAATAATAAAAAAAGTAACTTTAGTTTTTTTTTTTTTTTTTTTCTTTTAAATTTTATTCAACTTGTCAAGTTTTGTTTGATTAAAATGCATAAATTTTCTTTAACTTCTACATCACACTAAAAGAATATCTTTAGCTACAAATTATAAATCTTTGTCAAAATATTATTTAAATTTTTTATTTGCAAAGAAAAAGTATTCGCTCTCACATTATTCATTAGTTCTATTTATTAAAATAAAATAAAAGCAACATAAAGCTAATTTTGGAATTAAAAAAATATTTTTAAAAGTTTATAAATTGCACAAGATTTCGTAACATTAATTATCAAAATTGCCTGAAGTATACTTAAAGTAATTTTTAAGAACAATTCTTTTTTTACCCCACCTAGTAATAATTGCAATTTTATGGAAAAATTATAGCAAAATTAATAAGGTAAAAATTGATCGAAATAAACAGAAATCGATTCCTATCCATGTATGCATTCTTTGCGTCCAAATCATTCGATATTTAAAAACTCGACATTCTGTGCCAATTGATGAGTGTTTGGAGCCAATTGATCGAAATTAACAAAAATTGATTCCCACCCCTATATGTGTTCTTCGCATCAAAATCGTTCGGTATTTAAAAATGCGGCATTCTGTGACAGTTGGCGAATGTTTGGTGACTTATATTTGCTTAATTTTTAATTATCTATTTGTGAAAGTTCTGGGTGAAGGAATTTGATTAAATCTACATTAATTAATTAAAAAATACAAAACGACAAGAAGAATGAATATTAGCAAAAAGAAGCATAGGTGTTAATGAAAAAGGGTTTCTCAAAATTGAGCAAAAGTATTTCATAATAACTCCGGAACAATTAACAGTCGAATTTGAAAACCCCTTGTATTCAAAGTTTAAATAGCATTTACTCATGTTTGAGTAAAATGCATAGTATCAGTAAGGGATGTGAGAAGGGTAATGTGCAAGAGTTACATGTATATGCCGAACCAAAGCAACTCCGAATTTGTAGTAGGATGCTCTAACCACTATAGTTGCACACCCTAGTACAGGGAAAAATAGGAAGCTTTATATAGTGGCCACTGCAATGTCACAACATGACATACATTTCATTTGCTTAAAGGTTTTTAAGATATAGCAAAATAATCAAAAAGGAAAATTAAAATTCCGATCTCCTGACTATATTTTCCGAATTCCAACCTCTTAAAGCACAGAAATTTGAAGTAAACTATATAAAGTTTCTACCATAAAAAGTTTCTCCATAGACTGGGGGGTACAGTTACAGCTGTTTGAGCATCCTACTACGAACCTGGTTGTCCTTGGTTTGAATCCTGCCGGCAACCAACGAACATCTCTCTCACACATTCCTCTCTTTACTTCAGTTTTGGGACTGCATCTCACTCAAAAATGAGTATATGCTGTTTCAATTTTGAGTACATAGGTTTTTTAATTCTACTATTATTTGTTTCAGAGTTATTTTGACGCATTTTTGATCAATTTTGTGAAGAAAAGAATTCTTCACTGAAATATTAACGAAAGTTGTTTTCCTATACAACAGTTTTCATTTTTTTTTTATTTTAAGACTCTAATATCTATTTTTTAAAGAATTAATTTAAAACAAATTTTTGAAGTGATAATTATTATAATCTTAAAAAAAATTCTCTACATGCGAAATTTAATTTCAAATGATTATAAAAAAAAGAAAAAAAATATTTTATTTCAAAAATTTTAACTTTAACAAGTAATACTTTTTTTGAAAATAGCAAAAATTAGTGATTCTTTGATAATAAAATTATTGAAGATAATTTAAAAGTCTAAATTACTTTGGCCTCGCGTAAGAAGGCTTCAAATGTCTGTGTGGAGTTTTCGTTTTCGAATTTTAATTTCGTACTCAAAATATGAAACAGTATATACGGTTAAAAAACATTTTCTTTCTGAACCATTTTGTTAAAAAAAATAGTTATTAAAATAATATTATTTAAATCCTCACATGATAACGTTCAACTTTACTAAATATGTTCTAGAAAGTGTTACATCTATGTTTTACTGAATTTGAGATGCAAAGACGTAGCAACAGATCCAACCCTTAGGCATTCCCTTTTCAGTGGCAAACAACACATATTAAATCAGCCATTCGTTCATTCAAATTCTAAATACACTATTCTATTACATTATTCTAGCAACTCAATATAGTAACTCCATTCCCTATTAAATTGCAAACAACTCTAAACTGTTGGAATTCTCCTTTTGTTTGCAATTTACTATGGGTGAGCTCTAATTTGAATTCCTCAATTTAAAAGCAAAACTAAATAATTTGGAAGTAAATCAGCCATTTTATTCATGAATCATTAGATTCTTAATGATTTAGAGAGAGATATTTATTGAGAGATATTACATATTTAAAATCTCTAATACTATTAGCTTAAAATGGTGCTAATGTATTTACTCAAAAGACACTGTATTCGAATTTAAGTACAGATATATTTATGTAGTTACGTATTTAATCCACAAATACACTTTTTACTTGAATAAGGAAATACTGTTTTTCTAAAATTGGAAAGGGAATTCATTTTCAAAAATATCTTGTATATTAAACAACTCAGTAAAAAGTAAACAACTGAATTTTTCTGGATTTTTTTTCTAAATATAAGCAAGCAGTTTTGTAGCGTCAGTAATCTGTCGTTCCGAAATTGGATAATTGTCTTTTTATTCAAAAGAATCTATGTGATCAAAGCTTGTTTAGAGAATGTTTTTAACAACGTGTCTATAGCAAATTTATTACAAAGAGAAGCACTGAATAAGCAAAGGCATATGTAAAAATATGTGTGTTATGAATATCTAAATAAACTTTTTATTTTTTGCCGCAGTTTTGATGATTTATATATTACTAAGAACTTGTCTGTTAAATAAAAATATGCGATTTGCTCAAAACTAAACCAAATACACAGTCCAGTCACATTAATGTGACCACCTGTCAAAATCCAGAAAAACCACCTTTGGCAGAGCGAACCGCTACGAGACGTGCAGGAAGAGAGTCAATTAGGTTTCTGAAGGTGTTCACTGGGATGTTGAGCCATGCCGACTCCAGTGCCGTGGCCAGCTGCGCTAGATTACGCGGTTGAGGATCCATGGCACGAACAACCCGATCGAGGTGGTCCCACAGATTCTCGATTGGGTTTAAATCCGGTGAGTTTGCCGGCCAGGGGAGTACGGTAAATTCATCCTGGTGCTCTTCGAACCACGCACATGCACTGCGAGCTGTATGACACCTCGCATTGTCCTGGTGGTAGATGCCATCATTCTGAGGAAAAATCATTTGCATGTAGGGGTGGACATGGTCCGCATGGACAGATACGTACTTGTACTGATCCATCGTGCCTTCCACAATGATGAGTGCACCCAGTGAATGCCAGGAAAACATTCCCCAAACCATAACGCTCCCTCTTCCAGCCTGCAGCTTTCCGGCAATTGTTGCAGGGTGTTGCTTTCAGACGTTTCACGCCGTATACGCCAACGTCCATCTGTCCCATGGAGCATAAAATGTGATTCATCGGAAAAAGCCACCTGTTGCCACTCTGTGGACGTCTAGTTGCGGTACTGGCGTGCAAATTCCAGCCTTCGTCACCGATGAACAGCAGTCAGCATAGGTGCATTAACCAGGCGTCTGCTGCGGAGGCCCATGCGCAGCAACGTTCGCTGAACAGTTGTTGAGGATACACTCTTGGTAGCCCCTTGGTTCATCTGGGCGGTCAGTTGCTCAACAGTTGCACGTCTATTCGTCTGAACGCATCTCCGTAGCTTTCGTTCGCCTGTGCCATCTTTGGCCCGTGGTGCACCACATGTGCCACGCCACTTGTTTTGTATAGTGCCATTTTGCCATGCACGGTATACTTTTACCACGGCGGCACGCGAACAGTTCACAAAATCAGTCGTTTCCGAAATGCTTCCACCCTTGGTCCGAAAGCCAATAATCATGCCCTTTTGGACGTCGGATAAATCGCTACGTTTCTGCATTGCGCCAACGACTGAAATGCTTTTCGATGCCCTAGGACATCCAATATATACACTACACTGTAATGTGCTGCCACATGCACTCTGTGATTGGTTATTTCACGATGACGTCGAAAGTAGGTGATGGTCACATTAATGTGACTGGACTGTGTAGTATTGTGCGTTTTAAGCACTTTAATTTAAAACTTTTCAAAACAGTTTTAACGCATATGCATTCGGAGTTGTAATTAATTACGCAGATTAGAAAAAAAATGCAATTTACTAAACTTTCACTGAATGTTATTGAACTGAAAATAAACAAACAAAACGCTACATTAGTTAAAATCATTAAAAAATCTAGTAAATCCATATGTTTACTCCTCCCTGTTGAATTGCAAGCAACTCTAAACTTATAAAGCTATTCCTTTGTTTGATACTAAGGACGAGTTCTAACTTGAATTCCTTCTTTCGAAGGTAAGAACAGGTGTGACAGATTCTGTTAAATTTATTTTCTCAAAATTTAATCGAAACTTACAATCAAATAATTCAATATTATTTATAAAAAATAAAATTTTTATCATAGGTAAAAAATACAGTTTTATATTTAACAATAACATGAAATTAATGAAGTGAAAATTTTCTGCAACCACCATGAGGTGTTAAAATAAACTTATTACTAAGATTACAGCAAATTTGAAAAGAGCACCACAATTTTTATCATTATATATATAGTCCTTAATTTACTACTTTTATTTGGTCTTTCCAACAAACCACTTTATATCTAGTCAATAAAAAGACAAAACTTCAAAACTCATGACAATCACATTATCGAAACAATGTAAACTATACTGTTTATATCACTAAACTTTTGGAACATTTTACGCCGAATGAGTAAGTATTTAGATCCAGTGTAATTTGAAATGCCATTTGACATATTGCCGTTACGAAAATATCTTTCCTGATGCGTAAAATAAGTAAGCGTAATCTAAAGACTCTAAAGCTTGTAAGCGCAATTTTAATTCCTTCTAAAGTAGATTTATTTTCTGTGTCATATGAGAAAAGTAAAGCAGTCTATGAATATCACAACAGGATATAAGTCTCTTTAAATTATTAAATACTGATTTTCATAAGGGAAATGAAATTGACATAATCTTAATACTTATCATAAAACTCTTATTGCGAGTTGACGGGAATGGCATGTTACTAGATCTTATGAAATTTCTAAATCAGTTTTAAGATGTATCATAGTTAATTAGTACACAACAGCATCGCAAAATTGATTTTAAAATTGATTTTTTATATTTAAAACGTTACAAAAGGTTTCAATAAGTTCATAAAACGCTAATATTTGTTTTCTAAGGTAATATATATATATTTCTAAATGAATACCATTAAGGGCATTCTCCTAAAATTTCTCTACTAAACAAATAAAAATTTTGTTTCTTTCTTCAGGTATGATTTCTTATGGTAAAAAATGATTTTTTTATCTATTTATCCATTTTATATTAAGAGGAATTAAAAGAAAATATAAAAGAAGAGCAATAAAAAATCCCAAAATAAAACGATCTCCACATTTGTAGCCCCTAAACGTTAATGGTAATTTATAAATGAAATGATTTCATTCATTCCGGGCTTGCCAGTTCTGCACATTTCTCACAAATGTTACTTTTCCATTTTTGTTGCAGCTTGAAATTCTTAAAGAAACAAATAAATATATATTTCATTTCACATTTACATGGAATGTGAAATTATTCTAATGATTGTACTTAAGTAAACAAACCACCTCGAATGATTACTGTACATTTATTTTTTATTAAATAAAAAAAAACAGTAAAATATCTTGATCACGTTTCTACAAGTAACTAAAACTTAATGCATTTTATATATCTGATATTATTATCATGGAATATTTCCTATTTCTTCAAAATATATAATAATGACTGTCAAATAATATTTCACACTCTTTTTATTTTTTTAACTATATAGTGCAGAAAATAAGTAAATAAATTAACGGACCACGCTGGACAACTTTTGATCATATGATCGGATCGTCACATTTTAGGATTCGATCTTCATAGTACGAAGATACACCCTCAAAAATGCTAATTAATGTTCAATCTTTATGGTACGAAGATTACGTACTATTAGTGCAGACGATATTTTGAGTTGCGAAGTCATACACAAAAAATTATTTATCTGAATAAAAAATACTTTTTTTTGATGGATTCGAAATCCTGATCCCCGGAATAAAAGGGGTAGCCAAAATCTGGGATATAGGGTCCTAGTACGAGTAGTTTTTTCAGAAGAGTGATCCGAAGTTTTATCCCTTTAATGTTGATTTAATTTTATTTTAATTTTATTTTTGCGTATTCTTTCATATTTCGTGAACTTTTTAAGTGAATTTAAACACTTTTGCACACATTTATAAAATTATTTATTTATGAATAGTTCGATGCAAAAATTAACTTTTTATAAAAATCTGCTAGTTTTTATTATTTTGTCTAATAATTGTCGAAAAAAGTTTGAATTGTAAAGTATACAATATTTTACATCTTTTTAAGGAATGTAATTTCATACACCAAAATACAAAAACTCTGAGGGAAATCCGTCGAATAGTTCCGGAGATGTCAATCGTAATTTTAAAATTCGATTTTTCAAAAATAATTCTAAATGTTTAAAATCTTTTAATGAGCTCTATCAATGTAGTGTCCGAGTAATTTATTAAATATTAAAAAATATCTCAAACGCTTTGTGAAATACGATATACTTGGTGTTCAATTATTGCAGCATTAGTTTCTCTTCATTTATTCGTATGAGATGGCTGAATCTTAATCTTTATAAGCTGCATCTGTTACGTTATTACAAGGGCACTTTTTTCTCAAAGAGAAAGTCTTCCTACTCTTATGTTACCAAACTGCACAAAAAATGGACTTTTATATGTAGAAAAAACGAATAAGCGAATCGATGAATAATTCAGTGACTCAATGAATGAACTAATTGATGAATCAAGAAATCAATGAAATAAATGATATCAGTAAATATATAATATCAGTAAATAAATGAAAGGTGAATTGTTGATTAAACGAAAAATTTAATCAGTGAGGGTCAACAACTCAATGAAACAGCTCATAAACAATCGAATCAGTCAGTTAAAGAATCACTGATCCGTTTGTTTTTCAGAGATTTTTTCATTATCTGGTTAATTGACCCATTTATGATTTTCTCGCTTTTTTATCAGTCCAGTAAGTAATTTTTAAACCTCTTTTTTTAATTTTTGACAATGCAATTCCTCCATGTGTTAATTAAAAGTTATTTATTTTTGAATTCGTTCATTTGTTGACCTATTTCTTCCCTCATTCAAAGATTTGTTGATTTTCACCACTGTTTTAATCTTGATCCATGATCCACTATTTTCGCTGTAAGATCTCAAAATGAAAAGTAAAAACGCAAAATTATCAATGCTAGTTAACACTTCAGGTTTTCTCGGAAACGATATTGGTTATTTATGATAACATCTATACAGGGCCGTAGTTGCTCATTGGTTAGAGTGTCGGGCTCAGATTCAGCGGGGCCGGGGGTTGATTATCGATTTCGTTAAGAACTACCGGCATACACACGATATACGTGCTCATTAAATCTGTGGAATCAAAAGTCCCATTGTTTGTTGCTCAGCAGTACCACGGGTACAGGGAACTGAAGAAAATTTTCTTCCTTTTCTATCTCTAAATTGAGAAATTGGCGTCAAGAATGAGAGATGCTGCCATCTATCCGTGGAGATCTAAGTCAAGACGTACTTTTACACTTGCGGTGCTATCTTGACAAACCAAAGGCGCACATTCCTGACATAATTTGCAAGGTCAATGGCTGGCTAAGTGTCATTAAAAAACACATATACATAAACTAAATCTTTACTTAAATAAGAATATTTATTGGTAATTTGGCGATAAATCAATGACTAATTGATTTCCTTATTAGAATACATATTTTAAAAAGTGTAGTTCTATTACCAGTAACGATCCTGATTTAAATGCCAGGAACAATCTTAATTTAAATGAATTCGTCATCATCGGGAAATTACACATTAGATATCTGCCCTTTAAGCTTTTTAAAAAGCATGCTCCTTAGATATAATATTGATTAAAGCAAATAAATAAAAATGTTTAGCAAAAACTTGATAAATTGAAATTAAGTCACTTGATTAAAATGTTTATTTTAATACGATTCAAGAGATAGATTAAACATACGCTTTGTAAAAAAATAAATTTCTAAGCACAATCATCGAAATATAGCTTTTTTTTCAATATCTTTCATAACGTAGTTTTTCTAAGGCACAAATAGAGCTAATTTATTTTGGTTTGACAAAATTTTAATGATCAGCCTGAGGCACACAATACAGTTTTAAGTTTCTTCAAAATAACGTGTCAAATTGCCGCCGAAGCATTCTTTTGCTTAATTAAGTGACACCACAAAAAATTAAAACAAATAACATATAAAAATAACCATGTAGATAATTAATGCAGAAAAAAACTGTTAGCTTTTAAGATTATTTATTACCCTAGCAAAATACTTTTAATTTAAATTCACTAAACTAAAAATAATTTGCCTTAATATGTTTAGCTGCTTTACGCCAAATATTTATAATGTTGTGAAAACTTAAAATTTTTTCATGTTAAAAAATAAATGTTACAAACTAATAATAATATTAAAAATATTAATAAGAAATTAATACAAATAATAAAAACAATATTAAAAAAATTAAGAAAAATATTAAAAACAATCTAGTCATATATTTATTGGTGTTTATAAGAGAACAAGGCTTTAAATTAGGAAGAAATGTTTCTTTTTTTCGATTTAGAATACAAGTTTTTGGAATGCCTGGTTTTTTTATTGCATTTAAAACAATTGTTACAAATTTAGTAATATTGTAGTTTATTCATAGATGTTTTTATGTTAAAATTTATTTTACTTAAAAAAGATTTTAAAAAAAGTCTGGAAATTGAAAATAAGTATTTTTTTGGAAACATTAAAGTTCTGAGCATGAAAAAACACCAAACAAAAAATAACTTACAAGATAAACATTTCCTATTTCTCTAATACTCTGCAATTCAATTGCAAAAGCACAAGTCGAAGATTTACCTTTCTATTCCTTAAAAACAGAAAGAAAGTAAAAATTTAATTGACTTACAAAAAGCTCTGCACCTTTACGTTACTTCAAAATTCTTTCAGGAAAAGAATTTAACATCTGAAGATGTAGAAAACTTCTTCGTGTACACGCCTGAAAAAAAAAGATAATTACACCAATTAGTCGATTTAAAATGAAGAATGAAGGAAAAAAAAACCTTATGTTTTAACCCTCTTTTCCCATCAATTGAATTTTTAATTTCGACATCGAAAACAATTGGTTCATGATAAAAAATTAATGACATTTTTTATTTCTTTAATTTTATCTTCAGTGTGCCTATTGCTTCAGCGAGGGTGAATAATAGCTAGTGGTTATTGCTGAATCAGAAAACACTTTGGTTTGTGTTTGTAAAGAACTAAAAAGAAAGGGGCGAATCATTAACTAACCGCATGTCAAACATATCTCTTGTGAAAAAAGAAAACAATGTCTAAACGATATTTTCTTTTTAGATAAGAATATTCTTAAAACTTGTTCCTTTATAAAAACATTGAAAAGAAAAAAGATCTTTTTGATGAATTGAAAACCAGAATTTGCATGTTGAGGTATAATGGTCTAATTAGCTATTTTGTTTATTAATTTGTTTTGCTTTCGTTATCATAATGGTCATTAGAATTTTGAAATTATTTTCATAATAAGAGATTATTCCACAATCGAATATTATTATCGTCAATAGAATTTAGTGCTGTTGAAATATGTTATTGTTTGTTCCCCTATAGATAAAATATACCTTTAAAAGCGAATGAAAAATTATTTTTAAATAACTTAATTTTTAAAAAATAATTCTTTAAAATTCATTGAAAAAATAAACTTGAATTTGCATTTCTGCTCGTTTAAATTTTTTTTAATGTTTTTGAAATGTGTTTTTAAAGAATAAAGTTTTTTTTTAAAAAATTTTAAAAAAAAATTCTTGATAAATTACAAAAAATAATTAAACGTTTTTATAAAAAAAAAATATATTAAAATTTTTGAATCGACCACATTTCAACAATATTTATACGTGATTTAAATTCTCAATCTTTTAAATTTCAAGATGAAGCTCTTCTTATAAAGCACTTAGAATAAAATTAAATTGCTCCCAAGTATCGAAACATAGTTATTAATCCTGATACTAATTTGTAGATCCATGTTCCAATTTTTATAATAGTTTTCTGTTAAAGAAAGTCATTTAATTTTTTTAAAAACTTATGTTAGTTGTTTCACTTTAGAAGAACACTTATATTTTGTAATGTATAAATGATATTAAACATGTGTCGATGCATTTCAGTTCAATAATAATTAGTGTCCAAAATTTCAAATTGGCCAAAATTTAACCATTTTTGCATATTTTTTTGTTTTGATAACTAACTTGCAGAGCTTGCCAATTTAGTTACCAAATCCATAACTTATTCTGAGCCCATATAAAAATAATTTTTGGCAATAATTATTAGAAAGCATGAAATTAAAACAATTATAATAAACAAATATAGCAATTCAAATGGGCAAACAGCAAGTCCGTAATGACAAACTGCTAGCAGGGGCGTATGATGACATTTCCGGCAATGGGTTACTGTATAATTTTCAATCCTTATAAGATGCTTTACCTCCCCTTTTAACTGGTACAAATATAAATATTCTTATTTACTTATTTTTTATTTTAAATGTAGAAAAATAAAGTGAAATCACACTGATAGCCACGAACAGTTCATTGAATATTTTTAGTGCCGTAAGTATCTATATGTACTTGGCCAAACACACACTTACACACATATACAAGGCCTATCATATCTATATGTACTTGGACAATCGGAAAAAACTTAATTAGTTATTTAATTTAAACTTTCAATATATCAAACAATTTTTTAATATAACGCAATAGTTTTGATTCCAAATTTTTGACTATCCTAATATGCATATAATATATTTCTTCAAATCACTAGTTTCAATTTCGACAAATCGAAGACTAAATTATTGAAACCATACTTTCGAGCATATTTTAAGAAACTTCTAACTAATTTAAATCAAGCTTATTTTATCAAGAAAGTATTAATAAACATTTATCGTCAAAGTCATAAGGGATCATAAAATATGCACCAAGAGGTTAAATGGTGTTTCATATAACAATTCTTTTATATCACCTTTACCAAAATCCAACCTTAATACCCCAAGTCAACAATTTGGCGGTTTTAAACTCATCATTTCATGGTTTTAACTTAAGGCTTCAAAGATTTTTTCTCGCATTTGATTATTCGAATTTTTCCATGGCATTACCCCTACTATTCTTTGCTTCTCGAAATTCGACGGCACGGAATATGTATCCATCAAGCTATTATCTACGCAATAATTTTCTCGAAGAAAGTTTGATGCCCCAGCCCTGCCAGTTAAGAGGCATAGAATATTCAATGAGGATAACCAAGCTATTGGACATCATCTGGGGAAGTGATTTCCAGTTATAAATACCTCGTGTGGGTAATGGAAGAGTGTCCCTTCACCCCTTTACTGCTTTCACTCTCTATAGCTATCTCAATTTAAACACGGAAGCAATTCCTATTCTCAGCTCACGCTAATATTTGATGGGACTTTTGGGAATAATATCCAGAGTCAACAATGTATCTAAGTTTTGTGTTAAGATATGAATGGACAAAAAAAGTACTTAGAGTGCTTGATGTATTATACTACTTTAGAGATTTCGTAGATAATGTAACAGACTCAACTGAAAATTTCTATTTTTATTTATTATTTTTTTGCAGTTTAGCATCTCAATAGATTAAGATCGTTAGCTGATAAAGAAAATAAAAATACTGCCAATAAAAATTATTATAGATACGGATATGAATATGGGGAAACAAAAATATAATTTTGTCTCAAGTGCAGTAAAATTGCGGTGGATTACAGAAATGATAGATAATGCAACATATTTAGAATTTTTAGATTTCAATTCTTTCTTTTTTTTAAATTAAAGACCATGGCAGACTAGGGTAGATAGTTTCCAATGAATAAAAAGAAATTTCGATAAATACAACAGCAACTTATTACATAGTTAGATATAACTAAAAGAGAAATATTGTTAAGAGCATAATACAATTAGCATATAATAACCATGCCCTAAACAAACTAAAATTACGCTAGATCAGTACGCAGAGAAAGAAATTCTAATGGAATTATCTTATATTTCAGGTGGAAGAAAAACGTCATAATTATGGAAGCAAAAATCAACATATACAGTACTTAAACCATTCATTTGGATAATTTTTCCATTCCTATGGTAATGGTTCACTGAAAATTCGAATTTAAAAATTTTAGCTCTTATTATCACATATTTAGTAAAGAGCACAAATCTGAAAAGAAAATTTAAACGAATAAAGGGTTTTATGCCATGCGGTAAGGTATGATGAAAATTATCAAATTTAGTCAAATATACCAAATTTTATCACATACTATAAAACCCTATTTTATTATTGATTTTGAGTGATAAATTTATTTATTAATGAAATATTTGCTTTCAAGTTACCTCATGCAAACAAACATAACTTTACTACATAACTACATAACATTAGAGATCCAATATATAATGTAGAAATTTTTTCTGAATATTTCAATTCCAAATTATTATTATTAGGATTTTAAGGATTGGATAGATTGAGATCATTTTATATTAGAGAAAATAAAATTGTAGTTTATAAAAATGATAATATTTGCCTTGTTGCAATATTTTTCATACATTTAGTTTAATTTATTTATAACTTTGTTTATTCTTTTTAAACAAGTTATATTTATAATTACCCTAGCTGCTCCATCCATATCAATTGCTCCATTTTTGGCTAATGCTTTTAACTGTCATGACAAGACGGAAAAAATTAAGCTTATGTACATTCATTTTGTCCCATTATTTCAAAATTTGAAAATAAATAATCTTTATCGAAAATGACTTTTCATGTTTTGTTAAATTTTTTCACGACTATCACCACTTTGTTCTGATCACTATGTACAAATCATTATTACGTTTCGATTATGACTATATACTGAACAAATTTCGATAAATGATAATGATATAGTTACTTATTATTAAATTATCTAATGCAGATACCTCAAAACAAAACAATGAAATTTTAAGTAGAAAATAAAAAAAATTTCCATCTAGCNATATATATACTCTCCCTCTCTCTCTCTCTATATATATATATATATATATTTGGACAAGTGTGAAAATTTTGTGTTGTTTTACTTTAAGTTAAAAAATATGATTTTAATTCATTAAACTTTTGAAAGAACGGTGATATTTTTAAATAAATAGTATTAATTTTCTTTCCTAATATAATTCAAAATCTGAATCCTAACTTTTCCATCCGAAACTTAATACAAACAAATTCAGAAATCCTATGTTTTCATATTTTAATACAGAAATAGTGATTTTAATTCAATGTACCTCAGGTCTAGTTCATTTTTTTCCGCTTATTTTCAAACAATAATGATATTTTTAAAGGAATAGTCCTTTTTCTTTTCTTAATATTATCGAAAATCGGAATCCTAATTTTATTATCCGAATTTTAACAGAATTCTTGTTATGAACAAAGATATTTTAAACAAGTGCAGAAATTCTGTATTTTCATAATTCAAGTAAGAAATTATGATTTTTATTCAATATACCTTAGGTCTAGTTCATTTCTTTTCGTTTTATTTCCACCATTTGGATTTTTTTTAAAAACCAAGCATTGCATTATTCTTGTTTTTAGATAATATTGTTATTTCAGATTTAAAATATATTCTTAAGCTTAAAAACACTTTTTCTTTACATTAATGGGGGTTAAAAATTCGGAAAAGAAACGACGACATTAAATTTGTGTTCTTTTGTGAACCGTTAAAGTAAATCTAAATTAAATGTGTTTAGTGTCTTCTTAAGGATCAGGTACTTATATAAACGAATTAGAATCATTTTCATTAGGAGAACTCGAGAAAAGTAGATAAGATTGTATTCTTTAAGTACAAGATGCATTAACCTAATGCTGATTTGATTGTCAAGCATTTCAAGCAAATGAACCTAATGTATTTAGAAGGAGATCGGGCTATTCTTATAAGAATAATTGCTTTTTTCAATTAAATCGAAATGTTGGAATAGGAAATAAAATAAATATCAATAATTTAAATAAATATTTGGAAGAAAAGCGAAAATATTTACCATCTTGGCTGAGGTTACAAGTTTAATCTAGAATGCATTTATGTGATCTTTTAAGCAAAAACAATATTTTATGCACGCAATGTTTCATGCAGAATTAAACATATCAAAAACATATAGTTCCGAGCATTCGAATATTTTCTTTAGTTTTCAACCTAGAATGCTTAGAGCTATATAGCAATGTTTAAAAGAAAACTCTACTAGCACCTTTTGCAAAGTTTTTGATCTAGTAAATAAGTAAAATAATTTTGAAAAGCATTGTTCTAATAAAACTTTTTCCACAGAAAAACCACGAAGTATTAAGGAGGTTGAACATGTGAAAAAAGAGAAGTGTTTTTCTTTTAAACTGAGGAAAATAGCAACGTTTTTCCTCCTAACGTACAATTTAGAAAATTTATGAGCTGTACTATAATTAATTATTGGATATGAACTAACTTACTGGTCTTCTGCGACAATGTATTTATTTATTCTTTGAAGGATGATTTATATGCATTTTTTTAGAATTTTTTTTTTATTATTTTGAATTTAAGAAACACTCTTTTTGTTTTATTTCATTCCTTATTTGTTTAATTTCGTTAAACCGTTAGGCTGTTAGTTTTATTTCAATTCTGCGAAAATCTTGAATATTTCTCAAAGAATATCTAGTGTTAATGATGATATGAATTCATTTTCTAACACCTAAAGTAATTATGATTTGTTTAAAATACTTCAATTTCTGCTTCTTCCAATCAAATAGCGATACGCTAATAGTTTAAGACGTTTATGCATAGTAAAATTTGTAGTTCATGTTTGATCAAAATGTAAAACGTTAATAAAGCAATTAAAAATATATTTTTTTAAAAATTTAGTTTTAGCAAAGGGCACTGAAAATGTACTAAGAGTGCAAGGACGAAAAATTATGCTCAAAACTACCTGATTACAGTAAAATTTATCTTCTGGCACTATGAACACCAAATAACGCTGTAATTTTTACTTTGAAGTAAAATTTCTTTATCATTTTATCTCTTTTTGTTTTGATAATTCAATACTTATTATTAGCAATAAATAAATTACTCAAAAATGCTTTATCCATAATTAAATTACTTTATATATGAGCATCCTTATTGCATCATTATGTCAAGTGGGGAGTACAAAAACATTTTACGAAAAGTTCTGAAATGTGTTTCATGTGTTGCATCATGACATGTGATAATATTTTAAAATTAATGTGGTTGTTTATCATCATAATTTCAAATATAGTTATATAGTTGCCTAAAATAGCAAATTAAAATAAAAACATAATTTACAGGATTATAATAAGTACACGAAGAAAGAAACTCTGGTAATATCACCATACTCTCATGGAAATGATCTTTCTATTCCTAAAAAAAAAGTAATTCTGGGAATAATATTAAAATATATGGTATTTAAGCCATTCGTTAGAAAATTTTTTCGTTCGTATGGTAACATTTCGCCGGACATTTGGGTTTTCAAACTTACAGTTTTCACGACTAAGCATTTAGTAAAAATACAAAACTGAAGAGTAAATGCCCAGCCATTTATGCCCCATCTTAAGGTATCATAATAAAATTTGGTAATTTTGGTAATTGGGTAATTTTTTAATTTGGTAACATTAACTACAAAACAGAGTGATAATAAAATTTTTTACTGTTAATTTGACCAAAAATCATTACCAAAACACTTATCAAATATTACAGTGCTTTATGGTATTCCCATAGGGCCGGAAATATGATTAATTTTACTATATTCTGGTAGTTTTGACTATATTTTTTTCTCAGTATGAGAGCTAAAATAATTTTTTAAATAAATAATGGATAGCAAAACCGGTGAAATATTTGCGTCATTTGAAATAATTACTCTTACCAATGTTAAAGTTTCCAGGTAAATTTCCCCGTAATTGGTTTACTGGTTAGAAACCGTCTCAGGTAAGTTGAGAAGTAACAAAAAAAAACCACAGGAGATTAGTAACAGCAGAGAAAGTTTTAAGTTCCATTACAAAACAACTTATTACTACAATCAGTGCCAGTTTATTTCAATTATTTTTGAAATTTTAACCACACACTTTTGAATACATAATGTTTTGAAGTGCAATTAAAAAAATCAAATTACTTTTGCACTGTACTGTTCACGAAATGTAATTAATTCATATGGTATAATTATTATTTATATGAAAATACGAACAAGTTATACCAAATTAGAGTATTATATAATATCAGGGATATTATATTCAGATTACTTTAAATGTTAAATCACAAAATTCTGAGAATCAGATTTTATGTAATCATATTTGAAAAATTTAATTATGTTTCCTTGGGTTGTTTATATTGCTACGCCAATGCAATAATTATATCTTTAATATGCAATATCTATATGTTATATGACTCTTACAAGCTAAACATCATGCTAATAACTAGTAATCAGTAGTATTCGGTCAATTCTGATTTATATCAAATACTTAATGAATACTCTTAGCAGTGAAACTAATTAAAATTGAGAAATCTTCCTAAATATTTATGTCTTAGGAAGAGGTATGAAATAAATAGAGGGATAGTATAACATTGAAGTTTTAGAAATAAAATTATAGAGATAACAGCAATAATTATGTAAATTTAATAAAATGATGTAATAACTAACAAATTGTTAAAATGTGTATGTTTAAAATATGTATATGCATCACTTAATATAGTATCATTATGTGAAAAAAAATTAAAATGCGAAAAATTAAGATTTTTAGTCATACAAATTCTTATAGAAATCAATTTTTGAAGTTTTTTTTTTGACACTGACAAAACGAAATATAGGCAGAACAGGAAAATAATTAGCTTTAAAATTAACAAACTGAGACATAATAGTTGAAAGATAATATTGAATAAAGTCGATATAACTTACCTAACAAATGATCTAAATTATAATTTTCTTTTTGGTTAAAATACATTTTATATTAATAAATTAATAAATGCTTTTATATACAATGTACAGTCTTAACTTGAAATCCAGAGGTCATTACTTTAGAAAAAAATATTGGTAAAGAAAATAATTCGATTTTAATAAGATTTTTTACACGCTATCAACTTAATTCATAAACATATAGAAAAATAGATTCTTATGATAACAAAGAATTTCAATTCTGCCGTATAAACACTATTTTCGTAATTATGTAAATAAGTTAGGATCGAAAATTAAGCCTCAATATTTATTGAACTGGGATTGAAATATAATCAAAGTACTCACGCAAAAGCCTTGCGTGTCTTCCTTAGCAACAGCTGAATATTCTACTTGCATATTACAACAGTTCACAAGAAAGAAAGATTCGATTAGAAGCTCCTACTTTATGAAATTTTACCTCGATATTATCGTAATAAAGGCAATTTTCTTTCATTTTTATGATTTCTTACAAGAAGTTGATATTAAAGCACAAAGGGATAAAATAGTATTACGACAAAAAAAAATGTTTCTTAAGTATTGATTTTTGTATAAAATTTAAAGTTTGAAACGTAATTATTTTGAAAAAGATCTGAAACCTTTTATATGATTATTTATTACATTATATATATAACATGGTTTTTTGAAGATCTGTCGCCAAGGAAAATAAAGAAGAAACAGTTCAAGTTCTTTACACTAGAAGGAAAGCGATCATTTTAAATTATATATATGATCTTGTGAAGAATTATCCGGGCTTTATAATGACAGAAACATAAAAATTAAAAAGTCACTAAACTTTTTTTTTAAAGTGACCTTTTCAACCAGTTTAGGGACATTTTTCAATCTAGATGAAAATTATCAAAATCACTGCCTAATTCTCAGTTTTTGCAAATTTTTATGAGCCCAGAATGTGTGGTATTGCTGTAAGTTTTAAAGTATTATAAAATTAGATCTCAAACGCTTTTCATATTCACAAAGTTATGACTTTTCTCCACGTTGAAGTTTTACTCTATTTTCAGAAAAACCGTAAATAATTAGACCTTAAGTAAGGTTTCATAAAAACCATGTAGTAAATCAAGCTATTTGATTGTTGTCTTTATTGAGTTTATACTTCTAAGGTGACCTCCTTTTATAGAAATAATGAACTGGATTAATTGTTCATTTTGAATAAACATCAGAATTAGAATCTTTGAATAGCTAATAGCAAAATTTACAGTAATGTCTGAAATTATACTTCATCATTCCTTGATTTTTATACTCGAGATGATTATTTCTAATATTTAATTATTAGGTTTACAATGTTTGTAAAAAAATTAATTTTTACAGTTAATCCATTGTAATAAATAACAGACTGAAATAAAATGATTCCTTCAAATTTACAATGAAAGATTTGAAGTAAAAAGAAATTGTGCCAAATATTAAAAATTCATGCTCGTCTCCAGCGTTACCCTGATTTTAGTTTAAAAGCCGAAGCATTTGCAAATAAAATTTTTTGAAGTCTTCTCACATTTTTATTCTGCGTTTTTTAAAAGATATATTGGCAGTGACAGCATACAGAAACTAAGATTCTTAGCATTTTTCACCAGTGTTCTGTTCCAGTAAGAGTAATTTGTGTCTACTGCCAAGCAACCTAATGAAAGAAAGACTGTCTTCTCTCTTAACTTGGTCTTTAGAATAAACTATAGTGGATGGTGGAATGTTGAATATCGATTATTTTTTAAGGAAAAAATCTCTTCGCTTTCACTAAATCGAATAAAGGCATACCCACAAAAGTTCACTTTAATACAATGTGTCTAAACTATTTTCTGAAATTTCATTTCTAATTCGTTGTCTGTTCCCGAGATTTTCTTCACACATGCTATCCCAGGTCATTACCGATTTTCCGGTGTTTTTTAAAGAAACAGTTAGGAATATTTAAAAATAATTTCCCGATTTTGGGTTTATGCGGTGAACGGTTTACACTTTGCAAGGCGTATTTTTAGATGTCAAAAATTGCTTCTCTAAGGTAGGATATTTGGGTTTTATAGAGTAAAAATACGGAAGAGTAAGTTTAGAAATAGTTTTTGGAAACAAAAAAACTAATAAAGGAAATGTTTATTTTATATTTTTATAACTTTATTTAGTTATTGACTAAAAAAAGTAATTTGAAGGAATTATTTAGTAAAATGTTTTGCCTCAATCTTGTAACAAAATTCATCTAGTATATAAGAAGGCAAATTTTTGAACGTTAAGTTGTCTTACAAAGAAATTTGATTATTAGATTAAAAATGTCCAAAAAAAGTTTCTTAAAATTTAAGCAACTGAGTCATTGTAATAAATAACAGATTAAAAGAAGATGGTTCTTTAAAATTCAAAATGAATATTTTGAAGCAAAAAGATCTTTAAAATGCTTGCTCGTAAATAACTTGTCTCCAACGTTACCCTGATTTCAGTTTTAAAACAGGAGAATTTACAAATGAAAGTTTTTGAAGTCTCCTCACATTTTTATTCTGCGTTTTCTAAAAGATATATTGGCAGTGACAGCATACAGAAGCTAAAACTCTTAGCATTTTTCACCAGTGTTCTTTTGAGTAAGAGTAATTCGTGTCTACTGCCAAACAACCTAATGAAAGAAAGACAGTCTTCTCTCTCAACTTGGCCTTTAGAATAAATTATAGTTGTATCCTATCGAAAAGGATGTTGGAACGCTGAATATCGATTACTTTTTAAGGAAAAAATCTCTTCGCTTTCACTGAATCAAATAAAGGCTTACCGACAAAGGTTTACTTTAATACAATGTGTCTAAGCTACTTACGGAAATTTCGTTTCACGCTCGTTGTGTTTTCCCGAGATTTTCTTCACACATGCCATCCCCGGTCATTACCGATAATCCGGTGTTTTTTTCAAACAAAACAGTTAGGGATAAATAAAAATAATTTCCCGATTGCTGGTTTATGTGGTGAAAGGTTTGCACTTTGCAAGGCGTATTTTTGGATGCCAAAAATTGTTTCTTTAAAGTAGGACATTTGGGTTTTATTGAGTAAAAATACAGAAGAGTAAGTTTAGAAAGAATTTTTCGAAAGAGAAATTGAAAAGAGAGTTTTCTTGTGAATTATAAAACCTTTCTTCGCTTGTAGATAAGTACTAAAAAATTTATTAAAATAAATTTCGTGAAATGTTTTGCACATATTTTGAAAATTCATTAAGTATATAAAAATGCCAATTTTTCATCTTTAATTCGTTGTACAAAAAAAATAACTATTAGATTTAAAATGTCTAGAAAAAGAGTTTTTAAATTTAGACTGTTGAGCTACTTTATTAAATGAATTATTTTGCTAAATGTTTGGCGTAATTCATCAAGCACATAAAAAAAGATTTGAGAACTAGTAGTTGTTTTATAAAGGAAAAAAAAGATTATTTTATTTTCATTTAAATTTAACATTTATGTTTTTGATGTTAATGTTTCGGAAACTCTTTCTATGGAGTTAGAAAGTCTGTAGATATGAACAATAAAATATATGACATCCTTTTCAATTCTTTTGAAAAAATATTAAGTATTTTTTAATTATGCAAAGATATTTTCTTGTAATTTACTGTTGAGAGCATCAGTTTTTTAGGGAACTGCGAAAAATATACCAAATGAAATGAACAATTATTTTAATCAATAAAGTAATTTTTATCTTTTCCTGTAAAATTGTTATGTTTTTATATTCTTTCTTCAAAGAAAACAGTAAGTGTGTCAACCATGAAATGATTTTTTTCTCCGTTCAATTAATTTAGCCAAGATCAGAATAAATGAAACTCGTAAGTCAAATGGTAGATCAGGTGAATAAGGAGGATTTGTCCTTTAAATTCCTTCGTTTTTGCAATGGCTCTTGTGAGCAATCTGTGGTAAAAAATTAAGCCATTCTACTGATCACATTTTGCAATTTTTCTCAGATTTTAACATCAAGTTATCAAAGTCGTCTTAATAATTTATTTTGGATAAATTTTTTGCACTCCCACTGGAGCCATAAGCAACTGCAAGCTGTAATATTCCGATAAATACGATAGCATTGTGTGTTAATTTTCTTAACATGTTTTATTCCTATCAATAAAACATAATAATGATATTAATAAATTAAAAAAACAAGATATATATTTCAGGAAGAGATTTATTTTAATACATTCTGGCTTTGCTGGTTAGAGACATTTCATTTAATGCACGTGCTGTCTTACATTAGATTTGGATAAGCCTGGTATTTTGTATTTCGATCCAAACTGTTAAAAATCAATAAAAATGAATGCTGTTCTTTCGTTGTCAAAAATACCTTGCCAAAAAACATCATGCGTTCATTTGAGATATAAGTTTAAAAGGACATTTTTTAAGCAAACAAAAAAAATGGAGAGAAACATTTCTTTTAAAATGCAAAAAGTATTTCTTTGTTGCTAAAATCACTTCATTTGAAGAAATTCTATTAAGTCCATTTTTTATATTAATATGAATCTTTTAATAAAAAGTGTGCTAGAGAAAATTATTTTTTTCTGAATCTAGTTGTTTAAGAAAAAAGGAATATTTTAAAAACGTCAAGACAAGAAATATTTAAAAGAAATTATGTCGTTATAATAAAAAAAATGATTTTTCTGTATTTTCTCACATATCTAGGGAATTTAGTCGTATTTAATTTGTAAGAATTCTCTTGAGTAACTTGCATTTTAACATTGGTTTTTAAAGTAAAAATTCAATTGTTTAAATAGTGAATTTATTCATAAGATATTATTTCGACAGAAAACGCCATAGTGCATTTATTTGTTTATCAGGCTTGGCTAGTTCTGTAAAAATGATTTACAAATATTTTAATGAAAGCAGTGTAAAGCACATTTTTAAATTAAATATATATTTTTAAACAAACCATTCAAAAATATTGCCTATTAAAATTTACAAGTCAGCGACGTTTGCTGTAAACAGTTATATAGTAGTATTTGCTCTCAATATACTGGGAAATATTGTTCCAATTCTGTGTAAGACAATCCTTCAAAGCTTTTCCCAAAAAAGTCATCTTTAAATATAAACCAAAACAAAGATGAAAAAAACAGAAAACCGATTCGAAGTGAAATTTTAAATTTGAAATAAGAAAGTGGCTCTCTAAAGCAATAGAATAGCCTTCTTATACAGCACATTGTCCCGGCGGGCAATGGGGGATAGATACTACAAGAAGAAATTTTAGAAAGAAAAAAGTTCCAAATTTTGAGACGCAAGAAACGAATCTAATGCCAACCGCACCTGTTTAGCTTGTGAAAGTCAGTTTTCGGATTACATATTCTAGGTTGCTTGAAAAAATATCACACTTCGGTTTAAAAGATGCGTCTTTTTTGTATTATATTTTTTATGCGTCACATGGTATCGAAACATAAATGGCACATTGCGGTAGAAATGTCTCTTTTTGCTTGTATTTTAGTGTCTGGAAGTTATACTTCGCGTCCAAAGACAGAAAAAGGCATTAAATTGCTACATTACGATTATTCCGAAATGATCAGCTTCCTTATCACCATCGGTAATGTTAAAAAAAATCATATTATAGGAAAAACATTGTAATTTCAAACAATTTATGTTGATTCTTAAGGATTTAAAAAAATTTTGTGTATTTTTAAGAAGAAATATTTTGTAAAAAGTTCGAAAATTTTTCAGGGAAACTTAAAAGATATTTTCTACAGTGCTGTTTACTTTATAAATAAAGTTATCCTAGAAAATATATCTATACACTGTAAAACTTTTCGAGTATCGGAAAACCAAGAATAATAGCTACTACTTTACACAAAGTGCCGGCAAGCCTGTGTAGGGGTCAAGGAATTGGCCTTACATCAGAAATGTATTGAGTTGGAATCCAGTGCAAGGCATAAATGTTCTTTCATTCTCTATACTATCTGTCCTTACTGTGGGAGCAAAGTTTACCAACCTAGTATGGTACCCCCGAAAGAAGGGCCATCAAATTTGACCTTCAGATTCCTGTATGACGTAAGATCATTCTCCAGGAGGTCATTGGAAGAACAATGTATCGTAATTTAGGATGTAATTTAGGAAATTCAGGATGTATATAAATAAAGTTTTTCAAAATAAAATAAGATTGTTACTCAAATATACACACCATAAAGAATATTAATATGAATTCGAGCAAAACTGAAGTGAATAGATATTAAATATTGTAAAATTATTTTATACAATTGACAGATTTAAGCAAATCTCATGAAAACTAAAATATACTTATTATACCACTAAAAACAAGCTGGTATTAAAAACACGTTTGAGTTGGTTTCATTTGCTTTAACGCATTGCTGTCATTTATTTATTTGAGACTAAACACTATTATAAAAGTAGGTCGAGATAAAAGTTTAAATTGAAAAGTGTTATCCCAAAATCTATCGCCGTCTTTCTGTTTCCTCCCAATATATAGTTATTTATAATCCAATTTTTCAATAAATGACCACGATAAAGGATTGACCTATTCCTACAATTTTCATTTATATTTTATACAGTTTCTTAATTTCTGCAAATTAATTTCTCATGAATTCATTAAAACTACAATAGGTTATAATGAAAGAATCTAATATCATTCAAATACCTCACAAAAAAACTTATGAATTCAGAAAACTGAAATAAAAAAAAAACTATTTAAATTTGAAACAAAAAAAATCATGCCTAAGATGCTATTTTTTAATTTTTTTTCTTCTGAAAACTTATCAACATTAACGAATTAAATTTTTTAAATGACATAAGCATATGTATATAACATTTATATTATGGATTCAACAAAATATAATATTTAAACAAATACCGATAAGCATACAAAACCATTGAATAAATTAAGCTAAATCGGTTATTGCTTAGTTTAATATAAGATTTACCAATAACGTTAAAATATTTTTGTACTTAAAACGCTATTTTGGTCGTTTCCCATTACGTTCTTTTTAGCACACAGTTATTCAGAGCAATAGCGATAACTGTTAATAATGGTCGACTTCACAGATGTTATCAATGACCATAAGAGGCAATTGTCGGGCTCTTATAACCTCTTATTTGTTGAGTGCGAAAAATCATTTTAGGATATTTTTTTCTTCTTTTTTCCTCTCTTCTTTTTTCATGAAACTGTGTGTGTTAAACTAGGTACCAAAACGAATCAAGTTTAAAATTGTTTTTATAAAATATTAATGTCTACAAAGATTAGAATAGGAATTTGTTTGTTTTAACTACACGGGAAAAAATTTCGGTAAAATTATTGTACTGCATGATAAATACATTTCTGATAATATATATATATATA